>NC_056524.1:235943301-235998688 GCF_019175285.1 Sceloporus undulatus
TCCAGACGTGTCGCGGCGCTTATGACGTCGCGAATGCGCCTGCGGCGCCTCGCGACGTCATAGATGCGCCACAGAAAGAAGCTCCGAAATGGAGCTTCTTTTTTGCTCTGCGCGGGAGTCGCGCGGTTTGGCTGCTGCGGCTCCCGCATGGAGCAAATGGCGGCGGCGGGGGAGCGCCGCAAAGCGGCGGTCTGTATCCCGCCTTTATCTCAGTTCATGACTGCTAATGGATTGAAAATTTTGAATATATCCAAATTCAGCAGTATTTCCTTCCAATTTTTCTTTGAAAGGTCTTTATTTAAGAACAGCTACTTGAAGAGCATTGCTTATGTTAACAGGAAGATTGAAATGTTTTGCCATTGGTTTGGGGATATTGCCATTTTTAGTATCATACTTGTTTCTGTTTATTCTTTGGCATAGAGAATGTCATGTCTGTCTGGTTTAGACTATAGAGAAGCATTGCTGACAAATGATGGCATGATATGTATGGATCTGGGGAAGTAGACCAAGTCTACAAATGCTAATCCAAGAAGTTCTTTTTCACAGTTAGTCTCAAAGATGCTACAAGATGCCTCTGCAAAGAATGGGATGTATCACATTGGAGGATGAGCAGGTAATTGTACACCTGACATGATGGATGACATTATTAGGACCTATAATGTTACTGCCAGAGAAGATGTGGTGACAAAGTTGGTATCTGGGTTTATGACAGGGTCTTGCCTTGTATTGACGTCTAGTTATGTTTCCTGTTGAAGGTGCGTAGTTTAAGGTTGGGAGGCTATCTGTAATTAAGTGGAGGCCTGGCACCTAGAGCATATGAGAGGGAAGTACAGTGGTACCCCGGGATACGAATTGATTGCGTTACGAAATTTCCGGGATACGAAAAAGTTAGATTGGAAAAAACTGTTCCGGGATACGATGTTTTTTTCGGGTTACGAAATTTATTTCGGCGCGAAATTCAAACGCAAAGCGCGGCTAGCGGCTTTCCAGCGCTAACGGAAAGCCTTTTCGGGTTGCGAAATTACTCGGGTTACGAACGGAGCGGCGGAACGAATTAATTTCGTAACCCGAGGTAGCACTGTATTCATCTCCAGAAATGGATGTAGTTTGTTGATAATGCATTTCTGTAGCACTGAGAGCTGTAGATGTACTTGTTATGTGGATTGTTCCAAGCTTTGATTGACGGTGGAGTGAAAGTTGTTGAAACTGTAGCAGAATTTCTTAAGCGATTCCTTTTCACAAGTCCAAATGATAAATAAATTGACCTCAGGAAAAAAAAAAAGTTTTCTCAGTACAGGAGATGTTCCAAACCAGTCAAGAAGCTACTTGCATACTGTAGTACAATGTGAGTGTTTGTAACATGCGATTAACATACAATATATTTTATTCCAAAAATGAAGTAATTATGAGTGAGTACAAAATGGCAGAATGTGTTGACTAGGTACGTTGTGGCCCCACTGAAAATGGTATTCTTGAATATTTATAGTCTATCCTAGTATGGGATGCTGCTACACAGGGATTCCACAGCAATGGAATTCCACAGCGGAGGGTGTTCTCTGGGATGTTGTGTGTTGAATGTACTTCAGAAAGTGAGTTTTATCTTTCACATACCTTGGAGTATTGCTGCATAAAGTCTGAGAATTGTATCCCTATATTCAGATGCCCCAAGAATAAGCATTCTAATGCTTGAGATAACTAGCCATTTAGGGTTGCCTGGATAACAAGATACCTGGTCAAGATTCCTGGGATGTGTCCATGTACATACTATAGGAAATTATTGTAACAATTTGTTCCTTATGGTTATTCATCAGTAGGTTTTATAGATAGTTCAGTAAAAAGGGGGAAACAGAGAATGGAATCCTCTGTTCAGTCTTTATTTAGGTGACTCTAGTACTGCTTTTGGGGAATCTGAAGCTGGATGTACAATTACATTTCTTTTTGAGGGGAGGAATCCCCTTGCCTTCATCTGGCTCCAGCTTGTAAATTTGCAAATAAATACACCATGAAGACACTTCAGGTTATAAGTACCTGTCTAACCTAAGGAGACAAGCCATGCAGTGGTGTCACTGCTCAATGTTGGGAAAAGCATTCAACAAAACAGTTGAGAGATTCATTATAAAACAACATTTGCATGCTTGCATAATTCTCAGTGTTCCCTCCCACAATGTATGTGTGCACACACACTTACACCCACTAATACAGTGGTACCTCGGGATACGAAATACCCAGGTTACGAAATTTTCGGGATACGAAAAAATCCCATAGGGAATTATTGTTCCGGGTTACGAATGTTTTTTCGGGTTACGAAAAAACTTTTGGTGCTTTTTTCGGCTTTTTCGCACGGAATCGCGGCTTTTCCCCATTAGCGCCTATGGCAATTCGGCTTACGAAGGCTTTTCGGGTTACGAAAGCGGCCGCGGAACGAATTACTTTCGTAACCCGAGGCACCACTGTAATGCTGTGAGGTAGGTTAAATTGTGCCCAAAGTCACTTGAGCAGTATGACTGAGTGGGAATCTGAACTTGGCCCCCTCCATTCAAGTCTTGACAGCATAACACAGTGGCTTGCATATGATTAAGCTTACCTCTTCTGGGAAGTAATGTGTACCTAGTATAATATCTAAATTTGCATAAATTTGCCTGATATCCCCTGCAGCTTGGAAAAATTACATTTTTGGAATATAGCTCCCAGAATCTCTCTTGTAGGAGCAGCAGCTGGTGGTTTTCATGTCAATTGACATGTGAATCCAGGTTTTAGTCTGAAGTTTAGTGGATCCATTCAAGGTGCTAAACTCTTTGCCCCAATAGCATATGGATAGCATATTTAAAATTCAGGCTAAAATCTAAATTGGAGGGAGCACCCCACAAAATGGGAATCAACATAACTGCCATTCTGCAGTAGCCCCCCAAAAGGAACTTTCCCAGGTTCTCTTTTTCAAGACAATTTGTTAGTTAAGCTTCTCTGAGTTAACTATCAAGTAAATGTGGTTAGGATCATTGCCAGATACAGCGTTTGCACTATAATTGTCTTACAACCTTTGCCAAGCTGACATTATAGATCAAGGTGCCATTAAATGCTTCTCCCGACACCCTGTTTTCCTGCAAGAATTCTTACTACTTAGATAAATATCTGGCTTAGGCAGGGCACAGATCATTATCTTATTGCTAATTTGACCAAAGGATAAATTTGGTTACAATCTGACAGGAAACCTATCTGCAAAACATGCCAAAACATGTAATTTAAATCACCTACCATGGGAAGTTCTGCTAGATAGTATCTGTACTAATGCCTCAATTCAGCCTACACATTAGGCAAGTCAAGCCAGGCTGTATGCATTGTACACAAGACATTCACCCACACCACATCCCCAGGCTTTCCATACTTTGGGATCGTTCACATTCCCTTGTGAATATGACTGTGTTTGCTAACATCTGGACATTCGCTGCAATCTTTGCATCCAAAGAGCTTCAACACTTTGACTTCAGCTAAATCTGTGCAAGATGTGCCAGCCACTCTGTTAATAGATAAGTTGGTAATATGGAGGGACATTCTGTTAGTTTTATATGTACTGTACACCTAAGTACGACTTACATGAATATACTGCATTTCTTTTTGGACAGAGTACAGTGAGCAATTCACTAGCTCTTCTCACTCCACTCAGAATGTCTCCCTGACAGCCATTAAGCTCTGAGAAGGGCTGCTGTGACTGCTTTGTTGTTGTTGTTGTGTGCTTTCAAGTTGTTTCCAACATATGGCGACCCTAATGCAATTCTGTTACAGGGTTTTCTTGGCAACTTTTTTCAGAGGGGTTTGCCATTGCTATCTTCTGAGGCTGAGAGAGTGTGACTTGGCCAGGATCACCCAGTGGTTTTTATGGCTACTTGTGGATTTGAACCCTGGTCTCCAGCGACATAGTCCACTGTTCGAACCTCTACACCATGTTGTCTCTTCTAAATATTACACTAGGCTGTAAATCTTACTGAATTCAGTGTGGGACATAGTTCTGAGCAAACAAATATACGTAAGATTGTGCTTTATGAGTTGTTTCTTTGGATTTTTTTTCCATTTTCCACCAAGTGGAACATGCTTTCTGGTCTAGTAAACTGTTGGCACATAGTATATCATTAGAGCTAGCTAAATATTAAGGAGTAGAAGTAAAATGGTTCATAGTGCAGACTAGCACATATGAAGTCTTAACAATAATACCTTTCAAATCTGAATTTCTTGCAAACTTAACATTGCATAGGTCTAACTGGGGGGAAAATTGCAATAGTTACTTAATTTACCCCCCCCCCCCCAATTTTCATATATCAAATGGCGGTGAGACTTCTATATGAGTAACAGTTGCATGGTAGCTGATATTACACATTATTTATAATTAACCATGTTTTCTCTCTTTTATAGGCTTTTGGATAACAGCAAGCAAATACATTTTTCCACCTAAAGTGACCTATTTCCAAGAGACGTGTGTAACATTGATATTGATTCTTGTTCATAAAATAGTGAACCTTATTTGATTGTATTCAAACCTATTGTTATTTGAGGAAATTTTATAATTTATCAATTAAATATTTAATTCTTTGAATGCTTTCAATCTACAGTGGTGCCTCGGGTTACGAAATTAATTCGTAACGCGGCCGCTTTCGTAACCCGAAAAGCCTTCGTAAGCCGAATTGCCATAGGCGCTAATGGGGAAAAGCCGTGATTCCGTGCGAAAAAGCCGAAAAAAGCACCAAAAGTTTTTTCGTAACCCGAAAAAACATTCGTAACCCGAAACAATAATTCCCTATGGGATTTTTTCGTATCCCGAAAATTTCGTAACCTGGGTATTTCGTATCCCGAGGTACCACTGTATATTGTTCAGAAGATGAATTAGTTTCCACACATATCCTTCACATGCAGTTTTGGAGTACAACTCTCAGAATCCATCAGTAGGTACGAGGGAAAGATTGGAGAGGCTGGAGAAGTTACCTTTTTGGAATACAGCTCCCAGAATCTGCCATCAAGGATTGCCACTGAATGGATGACCTATGTTGGAAAACAAATACAGGAAGTGCAACCTAGTAGATTCTCCTAGATGTCTTGGGGACCTTTGATGCACTGGCTCTGCATGTTGAAGTGTGTGAGGTACAGTGATAGGATGGTTGCACTAATACATTCTATGGCTCCCAAAAAATCATGCGCATAGACTGTCAATAATAAAAAATAAAAATCCGCAGCCCAATTTCCCTTGGCAATCCTCCTCCTCCTCCTCCTCTTCCTCCTCCTCCTCCCGATGGTGCCCTCCATGGCCCGCTTCTCTCTCCTGGATCCTTCATCATCATCCTCCTCCTCTTTCCGATGCTTCCCTCCATGGCCCCCTTCCCTCCCCCAGCTCCTGCCTTCTCCTCCTCCTCCTCCCGATGAAGGGAAGGGAATGCTCTGCCCACTGCCCTCCCTCTGACCTAAATCCCTCCCCTGAACTTGACCTGATCATGACCGGGGGCAAGTTCGTATTCGCAGAACCCAGGTTTTTTCAAAAGAGACGGCTTTTGCCCCGATTGCAAATGACCTGTGCTAAGGGGCATTTGCCATGAAACGCTTGTGCATGCCTCGAAATGGATTGTGACAGATTCGGGGCGAATATGAACTTCACATGCAAGGATCGATTCCTGATCCGGGTTAAAACGTAGTCTGAATGGCCCCTAAGTCTCATGGCTCCATTATAAAGAATCCTGGAATTGGTAGATTGGGGAGAATACATAGAACTCTTTAGTGCATCATGTAGAACTACAGTGCCTCACAAAACTATAAATCCTAAAATTCCATAAGACAGAGCTGTGGCAGTTAAAGTGGATTCAAAGTACTATGCTACTGTCAGAACAAAACATGGAGAAACAGAATGGTTCCCAGTTGGCAAAGCGGTCAGACAAGGCTGCATCCTATCATCCTACCTATTCAACTTACTCTATATACTCATGTATAAGTCTAGAAATTTTAGTCAAAAAATTGACCCAAAAAACCTGGGCCGACTTATCCACGGGTCAATGTAAGAAATGTACTTTAATAGGAGCCATTATTTCTCTGAATAAAAGGCAAGAGCTTAGTCCATCCTGGGAGCACCAAAAAGAAGCAAGCATTCCATCTACTCTCTCTCATCCATCCAGCCTTTAGGATTGGCACAAACAAATATGCCTGCCAAAATTTTCTAAGTTCTTTGACATAATTTTCCTTTGCATCATTCTTTACATCCTTTGTTACATGCCCCTAAGTTTTACCCTCAACTTATCCATGGGTCAAATCAAAATCCATAATTTTGGCCCCCAAACCTGCCCTCTACTTATACATAAGGTCGACTTATAGTCAAGTATATACAGTATATGCAGAACATATTTTATGGAAAGCAGGCTTGGACACAGAAGAGGGAGGAGTGAAAATAGGAGGAAGAAATGTCAATAATCTGAGATGCTGATGACACCATAAGACTAGCAGAAAAGCTCACAGACCTGGAACAACCATTAAGGAAGATCAAAGAACAAAGTGCAAAAACAGGCTTACTATTGAACATTAAGAAAACAAAAATAATGACCACAGAGAATTTACACACTTTCAAACTAGATAATGAGGAAATATAAATAGTAAAAGAATTCTCATATATGGGATCAAGCATTGGTCGGAATGGGGACTGCAGCCAGGAAATCAGAAGAAAATTAAGAATGGGGATAGCGGCTATGAAAGCACTAGAAAAGATCCTAAAATGCAAAGACATACAACTTGCACAAAAGTCAGAATCATACAAGCCACTGTATTCCCTATTACTGTGTATGGATATGAGAGCTGGACAGTCAAGAAAGAAGATAGGAGCAAAATCAACTCATTTGAGATGTGGTGCTGGAGAAGAGTGCTGAGGATTCCATGGACAGCCAAAAGGACAAACAAATGGATCCTAGAGTAGATCAAGCCAGAAATATCTCTAGAAGCCAAGATTACAAGACTTAATACTGTCATACTTTGGACACATCATGAGAAGGAATGAATTGTTGGAAAAGGCAATAATGTTGGGAAAGGTAGAAGGAAGTAAAAAAAGAGGAAGGCCACATGTTAGATGTATGTACTTTATTAAAGAGACCATGAATATGCGTTTGCAGGAGCTGGGCAGAGCAGTAGAGAACAGGGGGCCTAGAGATGTCTCATTAGCAGTATCACCATGGGTTGAGATCAATATGAAGGCAGTTAACAACAACAACATAGGAAGGGAAAATCACATAGGAAGGGAAAATCTAAAAATAGTCTTCCAAGTGATTATTGATATGGACTTCTGCTTTGGGATGATACCACCATCTTGAAATCTTGAGTCCCTGGAGTGGTGGCTGCCTCTATTTTATTCCATTTTTTTGTTTATTTGTTTTTCACCAATAAAGGCATTCAAGGGGGTTAACCTTAATGAAACACCCTATTGATATTTATTTTTAATCATGATGTGTGTATTAATATGATGTCTTAATGGTCTGTTGACTGTAGATAAAGAAAATGATGGTGAGGATTGAAATACAGAGTTAAAACAAAATTTCATTCAAAACATAACATAAAAAACAAATTAATAAAAACACAGTTAGACATAGCTGTTAAAGACATAGCCAGCAGCATCCAATTGGTTCAACGTTCATCAAAAGCAGACCAGTTTAAATTTTAAAAGTTGGTCTGGGTAAAAAAAGTATTTTGGTGGAATATAAGTAGCTAAACTCTTCAAATGACAATAGTTAATATCTCTCTCAAAGTTCTTTTGTGTGGTTTCCTTTGGTTATGCCAGTCAGACAAGAGTGTACACAAACCTGCTAAAAATTATCCTGTCAGCAGAGATCAAGGAAAGGGCATGCCACATATGGGATTTTGTTTGTAGCCTGTGTAGTGGCATCCCTGCCCGGGGTGTCACCTGGTGTGGGGAGCTGGGGCTTCTGGGGGCAAGGGTTCCAGGGGCAGGGCCAAAAGGGCACTCTCTGTACCTTGCTGCCGTGGTGCATAGAATGGTGCCATGGCAGTGAGGTGGGGTGTACTTGGCCCTCTCAGCAGGCCCCTCCCGCCTTTTGAGTCTCACGTGGCCACGACCAAGTGGGAGCTGGAAAGTGGCTGCCTGCTTCTCCCAGAGTTTACTACCCCACCGGATGACACCCCCCTCTAGGGTGTCACCTGGTGTGGTCTGCATTACCGCACCCCCTAGTGACACCACTGGGGCCATGATGCATTGTACAGTGGGACCTTGGCATCCGTGGGGGATACCAAAATCTGTAGATTCTCGAGTCCCAATGGACTTCATCACACGGGAGGGAAGCATGCTTCTCCCATCATTAAATCACCATTAAATCATGTGCCCGGGGGGAAGATTATCACATCCTTGTGCATTTATCCCATTCTTGTCCCATCTGTAAACAGTAATTGACATGTCATTTGGTATTAACGGAAATACCAAAACAGAAACTCCTGTTAATACCAAATGAAAGGTCCATTACTGTTCATAGATGGGACACGAATGGGATAAGCATGTGGGGGTATGATAGTCTTCCCACTAATTGCATGATTAACATGATTTAATACCGATTTATTGATCGGAGGAAGACACTTGCCTTCTCTGTGTGATAATCTCTATTGTCCCCAATGGAGATGCATGCATGCGGCTGCACCCCCATTAGGGACAACGGGACTTCAGGTAAGCTCCCGTTGTCCCCAATGGTGGTGCATGCACATGGCCACACTGCCATTAGGAAAACGGGACTTTAGGTGAAGTCCCGTTATACCTAATGGCAGTGTGGCCACATGCACACGGCACCACTGGGGACAATGGAGGCTGTCCCTAATGGTGTTGTGGCCAGGTGGATGCATCTCCATTAGGGACAACACAGGCTTGCCATCCACAGATGCTCAAATCCATGGATGGCAAGTCCGTGGATACCAAGATCCCACTGTACTACACATTGTACCATGTGAGTGCATTTAATCACAAAAAATGGAGGAGGGTTCAGTTTTGACCTTTGATGGAGAATGTGTTGGATTATAGCAACAAGGCTGAAGGTCTAGACTGGGGTGGGGACTTTGAATTAGGGCAAATTGCTCTGTTGCAGCTCCCATTGTTGTTGTTGTTTTTACTGTGTGATATTCCTCAACTGCAGCTCCCATTGTTGCTGTTGTCATTTTTGCTATGTGCCTCCAAGTCATTTTTTTTTTTTACTAATGGCGACCCTAAGGTCAACCTATCATTGGCTTTTCTTGGCAAATTTCTTCACAGAGGGGTTTTTCCCGTTCCCTTCCTCTGAGTCTGAGAGAGTGTGACTAGCCCAAGGTCACCAAGTGGGTTTCCACAGCTGAGTAGGGATTTGAACTCTGGGCTTCCAATGTTCTGTTCTGACACTCAAACTGCTACATCATGTTGATTCTCGTTATGCCCATCATATACTGACTTGATCTGATCTGCTGACTTGATCTGACAACATCTGGAGAGCCATGTTTGCCCACCCCGATCTAGGTACGTGGCATTGGCAGGAAATTATAATCTAGTCCCAACAGAAGAATCAAATAAATGTAACAAATGCAGAAGATGGAAGTTTATGTAACTTGGGTATGTGTGGGTGAGTGGAATAAATACATTCATTTACCAAATACAGCTTTAAAGAGCCTTCCTCAAATGGATGCCCTCCAGATTTGTTGGATTACAGCTTCTATCACTCCTTAACAGCATATTGGCCTCTGCTGCATAAGGCTGAGTCATATTTAATGCAGCAATTTCCCCACAATTGCTGTCCTGCTTTATATTGGGAAATTGTACAATTATGACCAATGATATATTCTGACAAGCTTGCTTTCTTTGATTAAAACGTGAAATACAGGAACAGAATAACAATGTTATTTAGCATTTTTTAAAAACTCCATAGCCTAAACCTAGTGTTTCATGAAGCCTCTGTGCGCGATCCATTCCAGGGTCCTGGCAGAGTGTTATCACTCAGTGACTGTGACTTGGCTGATGATGTATACAAGAAATCAGCTGCACCACATTGTGTTATAAATAGCACAAATTTAGGGATCTACTTCCATAAGAAATCAATTGTTAGAGAGGGATGACCTTTTGGATTCCAGCTACTCCCCTGCCGTGCTTTTCCTCTTCACTGCATGCTGTTTATAATTTGGCACAGATTATGAGAATGCATAGAAGCTGGAGGGGGGAAAACACCAGTTGGTTTTAGATAATGAGGTGGACAATTAAAAAAGATTAATAGAGTACAAATGAATGGATTGTGACCAAAGAGGACAGCAGAAAGCCACATAGCTATGTGCTCATCCTGATTTCTTTCATGCAGAAATTTTTAATTCTCTTGATTTTCCTAAACCAGAAATCTGACCTTGAAGATATTTCTGTCATAGCAGAATAATATATTCACCTACTGCCACTTAGCCTCTTGTTTCTCTGCATGCATTCACAATAGACCTAAATAGTTCATCCTGCTTTGCTTTTGACGTAGGAGTCTGATTGGGCCCGTGTTTGTCTTGGAACCAGATCAAAAACAGAAGAGCAAAGCAGAGGATAAGAGAGACGATAATGTGTGTCAGTTCTGTAGTGAAAAGACAGAGGGGCCACCCAGAAGTGATCAAACAGCTAGTGCAGTATCCCAATTCCCTTGCTGCTGAAACAAGGATTCTGCAATAACCATATTATACAATAATTCATTAACCCAGACTGACTGGTTTCAAAGATTTTTAACCCTGTTCTTCAGCCAAAAGGATTCCCAGAGTAGCTTAGAGTTCAAGCAAAACCAATACGGTCATTCATCCATTATCAGAAAAATGTAACTATCAAAAACATTAAAAATTATCAAAATGTTTTTAAAAAGTTAAAAACAATGTATGCCCTTGGGCTCATGATCTAAAAGACATGATACAAAGGGAACCAAATAGGGGGGAAAGGAGGCAGGAGAGCAAATTTCAGTCAAGGGCTTAAAGTTATTAATTTATGAGGCTCCAGGCAATGGCTTAATTGACCTCCTCTGGCCTGCCTGTGAATTATTTTCAGTAGAGAATGGCATGGTAATATGCAAACATGGTACACCATTAAGCTAGGATTTCAGAGCACCTGTTACCTGCTGGAAATGTGACTCTTCCAAGGAAGGGAGCACTGCAAGGGCTTTCCCTTGCTTGCCTCTGACACTTTGAGTGGGAATTGTATGTCTCCCCAGTATTGATGGATTGTAACTTCTATCAATCCTAGTTACAGGAGGGAGCAACTCTGGGCAGTGGGCAAAATGAGAATGTTGTCCCCCCTACAGATTCTGCCCCACTAATGAAATTTTCCTTCTTCTATCGCTTAATTTTTAGCTTTGTAGCTTGTAAGATTCTGAAAATAGTTCACACCTTGTTGTTTGTTGTGAACTGCCTTTGAGTCATCCTTTAATCATGCTGACCCTGTAGATGACACATCTCCAAGTTTCCCTGTCCTCCACTGCTCTGCTTAAGTCTTGTAGATTTATGCCCATAGTCTCCTACTTGAGTCTATCCATCTTTCTTGTGGTCTCCCTCTCTCTCTAGTGTCCTCCACCTTTCCTTGGATAATTGTCTTTTCTAATGAGTCATGCCTTCTCATGATGTGGCCAAAGTATGATATCCTTAATTTGATCATCTTGGCTTCTGGGGAAATTTCTGGCTTTATCTGCTAAGCACCCACTTGTTTGTCTTTTTGGCTGTCCGTGGGATATCCTTAGCACTTTTCCTCAGCAACACATCTCAAAATTGTTGGTTTTACTCTTATCAGCTTTCTTCACTGTCCAGCTCTTGCATCCATTCATGGTGATGGGGGATACAATGGCTTAGATGATCCTAACTTTAGTGTTCAGTTGTGTATCTTTCCACTTTAGGATCTTGTCTAGTTCTTTGCATTTTCTTTTTTTTTTAACCATAGTAATCTGAGATGTTTTCCAGTAGTATGGGGTTGTCTGCATATCTTAAATTGTTAAATTGTTGAAGTTCCTTTCTCCTGTCTTTATTCCTTCTTCTCCATCTAAACCTGCTCTTCCTATGATATTTCAGTATACATTTTGAACAGCTAGAAATCTTCTATTTGCTGTTTGCATTCCCTTGTTAACTTTGCCTGCCCCTTTTCTTCAGATCCCTAAACACTATTTCTCAATGCTCAACTGATGTTTTAAGTTTCTGAAATGCTAGGAAAATTTAATTGGGAGGGCAATGCCCTTATTTTACTTCTCTTGTAACTATAACTCTGCCTATCCATTATAGCCATTAGTGATGAATGCTGGGAACTGCAGTCCAGCAACTTCTAGTGGGCTGCTCTTTGCCCAGTATTAGTTAAAATTGCCTTAGGTGGTACTTCTCTAAGTACCTTGGGTACACTAAGTGTCAAATGTTTCATATAAGGAGAAAAGAGCATTCTTGGTTGTAGTGACCCAACTATGGCATTCTCTCCCCATGGAGTTGTGACTGCTGCCCACAAGATTCAAAATGACCTGAATAGACTAGAAAGCTGGGTCAAAGCTAACAAAATGAAATTCAACACGGAGAAATGTAAGGTATTGCACTTAGGGCGGAAAAATAAAATGCACAGATATAGGATGGGTGACACCTGGCTACGTGTGAAAGGGATCTAGGAGTCCAAGTAGACCACAAGTTGAACATGAGTGAACAGTGTGATGCGGCAGCTAAAAAGGCCAATGCTATTTTAGGCTGCATCAATAGAAGTATAGTGTCTAGATCAAGAGAAGTAATAGTGCCACTGTATTCTGCTCTGGTCAGGCCCCACCTAGAATATTGTGTCCAGTTCTAGGCGCCACAATTCAGAAAGGACATCGAGAAACTGGAGCGTGTCCAAAGGAGGGCGACAAAAATGGTGAAGGGTCTGGAAACCATGCCCTATGAGGAACGACTTAGGGAGCTGGGGATGTTTAGCCTGGAGAAAAGAAGGTTAAGAGGTGATATGATCGCCCTGTTTAAATATTTGAAGGGATGTCATATTGAAGAGGGAGCAAGCTTGTTTTCTGCTGCTCCAGAGAACAGGACCCGGAACAATGGATGCAAGCTACAGGAAAAGAGATTCCACCTGAACATTAGGAGGAATTTCCTGACAGTAAGGGCTGTTCGACAGTGGAATGCACTCCCTCGGAGGGTGATAGAGTCTCCTTCCTTGGAGGTCTTTAAACAGAGGCTGGATGGCCATCTG
This sequence comes from Sceloporus undulatus, assembly GCF_019175285.1. Taxonomy (NCBI): domain Eukaryota; kingdom Metazoa; phylum Chordata; class Lepidosauria; order Squamata; family Phrynosomatidae; genus Sceloporus; species Sceloporus undulatus. The sequence goes on from NC_056524.1 coordinate 235,956,491, forward strand.
TCAGGGATGCTTTGATTTGGATTTCCTGCATGGCAGGGGGTTGGACTGGATGGCCCTAGTGGTCTCTTCCAACTCTATGATTCTATGATTCTATTTTGGCATCAGCTTTAAACCTTTTTATTTACTGGAGAATGTTGGTTTATTTTGTTGTATAGCATGCTGTCGGCTATATTTCAGAGGAAGGAACTGGCAAAAGCAAATCTGAGTATTCCTTGCCTAAGAAAACCCTATGAGATTCATGGGATTGACAGGCAACTTGAAGGCGCGCGCGCACACACACACACACACACACACAGAGTGATGTCTTTCTCATGGTTATACCGTTTTAATTATTATCTGCACAATGCCTTGGTATCTATGAAGGCAAAAGGCTGGTTAAAATGATGTTTTAATAAATACATACCATTTAAAAACTGACTATTGTGTGGGTTTTGTTCATTACAGAAAAACCATGTGTTGTCTACACCCTCTAGTGGTAAAGAGCCTTAAAGGACAAAGCCTTTAATGATTTCTTTCTGGGTTCCTCCAGACAGACAGAGCAAATGTGTTAGGAAGTTGCAATATTTATTGCTGTAGTTCTCAGGTTTTTTAAAAAAGATATCCACAAGTTTCCTGGCAGTACAAACTAAAATAGATTATACAGTTATTCTTACTTTCGGTTATTCCTCCAAAGCAATATTTACTCCACGCTGGTCATCTGGAGCCTAATATGTCATACAGTATTAGCAAGGTGGGCCTGTACAAGCAAAGGATAGATGATTACAGCCAACACATGAGGATAAACCTTTTAACAGATTTTCTGTGGAAAGACAAAAGATAAAAGAAAAGATGGTAAAGCATGGGGACCTGAAAAATGGAGGCTATCATGAATGAACCTGAACTAAAATTCTGTGAATACTGGAGGGCAGAATAGCAATTTATTAAATCAATACATAAGATAATAAACCTACTGGGTGACCCTCAGCATTTGGCACTGTCTCGGTCTAAGAGGATGACAATGGCAAATCTCTTGAAGAAACGTGCCAAGAAAATCCCATGATAGGTTCACTTTAGGGCTGCCATAAGTTGTGTGTATGGGAGCAGAAGAAAAATTAGCATTCCTGGGCATGCAATGGCTAGCATCATCTCCCTCTTCAACTCTTTTCTGGCTTAACATCCAGCCTGAAAAAGAGTTCTGGTGAACCAGAAAGCTTACTCATGATTTTTTTTTTTTTTTGCTTGTATGCTTTTAATTAGTTTCCAACTTAAGGGGACTATAAGGCAACTCTACCGGTGTGTGTGTGTGTTCTTGGCAAAATTTGTGCAGAGGGCATTTGACTTTGTCTCTATCTGTGGCTGAGAGAATATGACTTTCCTCATGGTCACTCACACATTAAGTTTCCCTGGCTGAGCAAGGATTTGAACCCTGGTCTTCAGAGTGATAGTCCAACACTCAAACCACTATACTGTGGGCCTTTGGTGTCCGCTGGGGTTTGGTTCCAGGAACTCCCGTGGATATCAAAATCCGTGGATGTTCAAGTCCTATTAAATACAATGGATAGTAGTGGTGTCTCTTATGTAAAATGGCAAAATCAAGGTTTCCTTTTGGAATTTATGTTTTTTAAAAACATATTTTCAATCCATGGGTGGTTGACTCTGTAGATGGAGAATCCACAGATACGGAGGGCCAACTTATCATGCTGGCTCTCTCCCTTTTTAAAACTGCTCTTAATAAAGATTTTATACTAAAATTACAGTACAGTTCTGTAATCATCTCCATTACTGAAGGTGTTATTCACATTTGATCTTGCCAGTGCTTCCAGAAAAAAGCTATAATTCAGATACATGATGCAAAATCTCTCAAGTTTGATGGAGCTTATTCTAAAATGTACACAGGAATGTAGCTTTAGTGTGTGCATATATATACTTGCCTGAATGCCATACTCTCTAATTTAATTTTTTTAATACATGCATCAATTTTATACTATTTGATCCCAGAATAATATGGCAATCTAATTATTTTATTCTACATTATTCAGTGGTGTGGAGGAATAGCACACCCTCAATTTATGGTCAGACCTTCGCTAGCAATCAAGACATAAATGATTGCTTTTCGATTCCTATATGATAAAAGATGTTCTGCTCTGCTTTTCTGGAGAGTTTAATAGTGGATTGGCAAATTGTCTCTTTCTTGTGAATGAGTTTTGTATGAGATAGCCAGGTAAGTCTGTTTGAGCATAAAAAGAAGTGGAGTCTTGCAGCATCTTCAAGACTAATAGATTGATGTTAGCATAAATCACTTCCTCAGATGCACTGATAGAGGACAACATGCATTATTCTAATGTGCAGCTGGACACATTTTGCAGTAGGAGAATTAAAAAGTGCAGTAGAAAATAGGCTTTTTGCATTATCAATCTAATCTGCACTGCAGAAATAATGCAACTTGACACCACTTTAATTATAGCTAAAGGCTATGACATTCTGGGATATATAGTTCTGTGAGATATTTAGTCTTCTCTATCAGAGAGCATTGGTACCACAACAAACTACAAATCACAGGATTCCATAGCATTGAGCCATGGCAGTTAAGGCAGTGTCAAACTGCATTATTTCTGCAGTCCAGATTGGACTATATACTTTAATCAAGAAAAATATTTTTTCTTAAACTTTGTTGTTGTGTGCCTCCATGTTTGACCTCTGGCAACCCTAAGGCAAACCTATCATAGGGTTTTCTTGGCAAGTTTCTTCAGAGGGGGTTTGCCATCCTCTGAGGCTGAGAATGACATGTCTGAGGTCACCCAGTGGGTTTTTAACTCGAGCTGGGAATCGAAGCCTGATCTCCAGAGTCTTAAACTAGATAGGGAAAAAATAGAAAATTAAATTGTCTTGTTACTTCTCAGTCTTTATAACTTTATAGTAATAATATGCTATCAGGATGAACAACCCAACTGCTCCATCTGTCACCAAGGAAGATACACCTGCCTATGGAACCAGTTGTGTTGCTGCAGGCATTGCCAACTACACCTGGCACACCTTTCGCCCTATGGCTGCAGGGCAGAAGGGCACCCAGAACGCCCTGCTTTTAATCAGCAGTTTTGTAATAACTTTCACCATTACCTCTATTTCATCATCATCATCATCATCATCATCATCATCATCATCATCATCATTTATTTGTATTCTGCCTCTCCCTGTATTGGATCAAGGCATTAATTTTATTAATTATATTCTCTCCCTGCTAGCCATCACATTTCAGGGATGCTGCCAATGTATCTTGATTCTGTATCCCTGCTAGACTGCCTCTGTCACATTCTACAATGCATTGCAAAGTCATGCAAAAATAACACAGGCACTAACCCTAACCGTAGGCACTGGCGCTCCAGCTTCTTCTGCAGTGAGGAAAATAAACCCTGGAGTATAACCTGCATGGCGTAGCGGTTTGTGTGTTGGACTATGACTCTGGAGACCACGGTTCGATTCCCAGCTCAGCCATAAAAATCACTGGGTGCCTTTGGGCAAGTCACACTATCTCAGCCTCAGGGTAAGGCAATAGCAAACCTCCAAGAAAACTCCATGATAGGTTTGCCTTAGGGTCACCATAAGTTGGCAAGGACTTGAAGGCACACAACAACAAATAAACCTGTGAATCAGGCTGCATCTGCAGGACAGAAATAATCTGGGTCAATACCACTTTAACTGCCATGGCTCGATGCTATGAAATCCTGGGAATTGTAGTTTATTGTGGCACCAGAGCCATCTGACAGAGAAGGCTCAATGTCTCACAAAACTACAGTTCCCAAAATCCATAGCATAGCATGATGAAACCCACTGGGTGACCTTGGCCAAGTCACACTCTCTCAGCCTCAGAGGATGGAAATGGCAAACCCTCTCTCAAAGAACATGCCAAGAAAACCCCACGATAGTGTTGTTCTAAGTCAGAAACGACTTGGAGGCACACAACACGATAACTGATATGAATATATATATATATAGGAAGGAGGAATCAAGTCAAAGAGAATTTTGAAAACTGGATACTTGAAGACAGCTAACAAAGCATGAAGAAGGCGTAAAGCTGGAGTAGAAGTTGAATATTGTTAAGTGTATATATATATATATATACACACACACATACTATATATATATATATATATATATAAATTTTCACTTAAACAGATTTGTTATAATCATATCCCAACATACTTTACAACATTCAACTTCTACTCCAGCTTCATTCATATATATATATATATATATATATATATATAAAATTATATGTGTATATATATATATATATAATTGTGTGTGTGTGTGTGTATCATTCAGTAAATGAGGGGAAAACACAACAAGATCTGTATGTAGCCTGAAGGGATCAATTCTGTCAGGAGGCTGCCTCATCCTTTTCCTTCCCCCTCCTACTATTTTGTGCCAGGAAAGCAAATGGAGGCGGAGGAGTCACGCTGGCGGCGAGGTCAGAGAGAGCGTCAATCTCGCGCTCGGCTATCGATTTGCCATGCCTCATCAGTCTCCTTTTTTCCAGCTTGGATTCTTCTCTTCCAAATCGGCAACTCGGCGCTCGATTCCTCGCCGGAGGGCGTCAATCTCGCGCTCGGCTATCGATTGGCCGTGCCTCCCCAGTCTCCTTTTTTCCGGCTTGGATTCTTCTCTTCCGATCGGCCACTCGGCGCTCGATTCCTCGCCTCTCAGGCTTGATCGAGCGGCGGAGAGACAAGATGGCGGACAAGACGCCAGGCGGCTCGCAGAAGGCCAGCGCGAAGGTGAGGCCGCTTTGCCCCGGCCTCGAGGGGAACGGGAGGCCGGGGACCAAGGCCCCTTGGCGTTTGGCGAGGGAAGGTGGCCGCGAGGGGGTTTAGGCACTCGGGGCTTGCCGGGGAAGGAGGTGCGCAGGCGGCTAGGCCTGGACGCGAGGGCGCCGGTTGGCTTTGCGGCCTAGTCGCTCCTCCTCCTTCATTCAATAATGTATATTCGCCTCTCCGGAATTGGGAAGGCATTTCGTGGTCTCCTTCCGCTTTTGCCCCTCTTATAATCTGGGCTGCTTCCACACTGCAGAAATAATCCAGTTTTGAGAGCGCTTTAACTGCCCTGGCTCAATGCTGGGGGATTCTGGGAAATGTAGTTTTGTGAGACACGTAGCATTAGGCCTCTTGGGATGAAGAGAGAGAGAGAGAGAGAGAGAGAGAGAGCAAGATAATTGCAGCCCTAGCTTCATACCTCAGAGTTCTTTAGCCCTATCTCTGGGGGCTGGAAATGCCCATTGAGCTTCCCTTTTCTCAGCACAAGCAGATTAAAGGGCCTTCCTTCATCTGGGGCGTTTTCAGATCCACCAAGAATTTTAACCTGTTACGGAGCTTAAAAGTGCCCCATGTTCGCAGACATTGTGGGTACAGAACCAAGAGAATCCCACAATAGCATTTATGGCAGATGTGTGCCTTTAGTCCAAAACCCTGGCTCAGTGCTAAGGAACCCTGGGAATTGTAGTTCATTGTGGCACCAAGAGCTCTTTGACAGAGAAGGCTAAATGTGCCACAAAACTACTATTCCCAGAATTCCCTAGCACCAAGCCAGAGCAGTTAAAGCTGTCTCAAACTGGATTATTCCCGCAGTGTGTTTTGGACCTACATCAATGCCAATTTGTGGATTTACATTTTGTCTTTAATGTGTTACTCTATTGCTTTTCAGTTTTGTTTCTCTTTTAGTAATAATACTACTAATAAAAAACCCCCTTTATTTCTACCCCATCCCTTTGTCAAAGACAGTCAGGGCAGCTTACAGGTTAAAACTTTACACAAGATCCCCATTTCCCACCCTCCCCTAAAACAACAACTAAACAATTACACATTAACATAACTCAATTTTAAAAGTCCACTTAAAACAAGCAGCGTGTGATTAGGTGCCGAAGAAGTAGTCGTAATTCGGTGTGTGGCTGTGTTTTCTGTTCAGGAATGGCTTGCTGGAGGAGATCTGTCTTGACAGCCCTTTTGAAGCTGTCTAAGCTAGCAATGTTAACCCTATTGCTTATGATTTTCACCCACCACAACCATGCATATATATTCTGGTTGATAACATGGGTTTGAAGGCCTCAGAGGAAGGCAAAGGAAACCCCCTCTGAACAAATCTTGCCAAGAAAACGCCATGATAGGGTTTGCCTTAGGGTCGCCATAAACCAGAAATGGCTTGAAGGCACCACCAACAAACAACCTGTGAAGCAGGCTCCATCTGCACTGCAGAAGTAATCCAAGTCGATGCCTCTTTAACTGCTGTAGCTCGATACTAGGGAATCCTAGGAACCGTAGTTTGCTGTGGCCAGAGAAGGCTAAATGTTTCACAAAACTACAGTTCCCAGAATTCCACAGCCTTGAGGCGTGGCAGTTAAAGTGGTTGCCAAACCGGATTATCTCTGAGGTGTGAAGGCAGCCATGGACTCTTTCTGGCGTTTGTTACAAAAGGTTTCCAGGAATGAGAATTCCTCATACTCTTAAAGTCCTCTCCAAATCAGCCTAAATGTGGAGTTACTTCAGTCTCAGGGTGGCCGGATGTCCTCTCTGCAAAGGAGGACAAGGCACCGCAAAATGGAAGGCATTCAAGAAAGATGTAGGACATTTCAACATAGAGGCTGAAAATGCATATAGAAATATAAATTTGAGCTTCTTAGCTGTGCTCAAAATGGAGAACATTTTGGAATTCCTCCTGGACAGAAGGCTGACATGTAGGACATGTCCTGGAAAAGGAGGACGTCTGATCACCCTGCTCAGATTGTATTTTACTTTCTTTCCTTTGTCTTTATCTTGCAGAGCTCGATCCTTCCTCTGCGCTGGTTAGCATTTTGTCCTTCTCTGTAAGGTTCTCTTGAGCATAGCATTGATATGTCCTTGTTCTTTATTTTAGTGACTTGGCTGTGTCCTGCCTTTTTAAACAATGGTTTTTGCCATTTGCGATTGATCTGAAGCAACCATAAGGGACCTCAAAGAGGTCACCATCTGCTCTGCTCAGTTCTTGTAAACTCAGGGCCATGGCTTCCTTGACTGAATCAGTCTCCCTGTAGTGTGGTCTCTCTCTTTTCTTTCTGCCTGCCACTTTACCAGATCTCCTTTTCAGATCTTAGGCTGCATTCACACTGCAGAAATAACCCCCTTTGACGCTTCTTTAACTGCCATGGTTCCATCCTATGGAATCCTGGGAATTCTAGTTTGTTGGGGGCACCAGACCTCCCTGAGAGAGAAGGAAAAATGTCTCACTCAATTACAGTCCCCAGAATTCCATAGCATGGAGCCACGGCAATTAAAGTGGTGTCCGTGGCAGTTAACGCAGTGTCAGACTGCATTAATTCTGCAGTGTAGATGCAGCTCTCAAAATAGTTTTCCTATATTATAAAGCACATTCTGTTCTTCACAGCATGTGAATTAGTGACATAAATAGGAAGTTGGTGGGGTAGTTGTCTGAATTGGCAGCTAGATAAAAAAGTAGATTCTTGTAGAGAAAGCAATTTCATGGTTTTAGTTGAAAAGACTTGCACAGTGGTGAACAGAACAGTATTTCAAGGATTTGCATGGTTTCTGCTTTGTGTAGTTAAAAAGGATGCTAATAGTTCATACATAAAAGTTGCTAGTGAACACTGTAGCAAGAATTCAAAAGAGGATTTCCAATACTTGATTTACTGAATGATGTGTCATGTTCATGTCAAATGTGCAAAAATCCCTTGAGGAAAAGATTGAATTTCTGTTAATGCCAGATGAAGTTAAACTGAAGGTGGTGGTAAATTGAGGAGCTATCTGATAGTCATTGGTCCAAAACACACTGCAGAAATAATCCATTTAGAGACCTCTTTAACGGCCCTGGCTCATAGCTAGGGAATCCTGGGAATTGTAGTTTATTGTGGCACCAGAGCTGTCTGACAGAGGAGGTTAAATTCTCACAAAATTACAGTTCCCAGAATTCCCTAGCATTGAGCCAGGGCAGTTAAAGTGGTCTCATACTGCATTATTTCTGGAGTTTGTTTTGGACCATGGTGGACTATCACTTTTTGCCAAGTACATGATAACATACATATGATAAAGATATTTTAAATGTTGGGTGGGCAGCCTGCGACATGACACAACATATTTAAAAAGTCCTGTAATTCCTGATGATTAATCATGCTGCTGCTTCAGGCTGATGGGAGCTGGAGTCCCAACAACAGCCATTTGTTTGATTATAGCTCTTATCGTTTGAACAATGCAAATCAAAAATTTGCAAGGAGAGGAATGATTTTTCCCCGTTCTTCCGGCTTGACTTTGATCATTGGTGCTTGTAAAGTGGATGTTGGAAGTCCTAGAGACAGAATATGATTATATGCTGTCACATTCTGACATGTATTACTTGCTGTCATATTCTGTATCTTGCCAGATGAATTCATAGGTTGTCCTATCCTATCATGTTCCATAATCACTAAATACTTATAACGTGTGGTAGGACAAGAGAAAATGTGCCTTTCCTGGATGGCAGTACATTTGCATATGTTGAAAATAACACCAGTGCAAATGAGTATGAGTATTTAGGGTCTTTCAAAGTCTGCTGGTTTAAAGCAGAAGCTAACAGCAGCATTTGACTCCAACATATTTTTGTGTCTCTGCATTATAATAGTGATTGTTTTTAATTAACTACTAAATATTCCTGACTGCTGCAAAATTGTAGTTGTTGAAAGAGCTTTTGGCTTATTTAAGATGTGAATGCTGTATTGCCACATTTGGTGATGGTGGCTAAAATTATAAAGTCAGCTAGCAATTTTTTGTTTCTAATTTGTAGAAAAAAGATTGAGCCTTGATTTAAATTCTGCTCTCTTTATTGCCCAGTAGGATTTTTAAAAACTAATTTTAGAGTTTTAGTGGACAGCTGACTTGAATTCTCCAGATACGTCTGGAATCTAAAACATTTTCATTTTGAGACAACAGTGGATGCAGTCCAAATTAAATCTGCATTTTTGTGTATATAAAATGTTGAAAATCAATAAATATTTCCTGAATATAATACTTTTATTTTAAATTATTTTTAGGCCAGAGTGCCAGACACAACCCGTGCCACTTCATCTCCAGAGAGTCACGTAAGTCTTGAATGTATAAAAATCTAAGTAAAGGTAACTTCCTGTGATCATTTCACTCTGTGAAACTTAAGTCTGTGGACTTATGATAGTTATTTATGAGTTACTCTCTGCTGAGGAATTGAGTTATAAATCTATAGGTGTACATACAATTTACTTCAGTTCATGCCCTCTCCCAATGGCATTTCACCATTTCTGCATGTTCAGTGTCCTTGCTGTGTTTTGTGTGATGTATAGCCTCTTATGTAACAGAGCAAGTTTTGACTAAGCATTTCAATGGCCTGTTACAGACTGCCAAAATAAAGCTGCTTCAGGTCTCTTTGAAGGTATGCTATTTAAATGATGCATGGGTCCTAAGAGTCCGGAGGTCGCGCCAAAGCCACACTCCATTCATAAGCACTGGAGGGCAGCTTTGGTGCAGCTTCCGGATTCTTAGGATACATGCATCATTTAAACAGCATACCTCCAAAGAGACCCGAAGCAGCTTTATTTTGGCAGTCTGTAACAGGCCAATGTGTTGGTAAAACAGAGTTTAAAGCTGCTCATTGGTACAAGTCTTCTTTGGTCGTATTCCTCTGAAACACAGAAGACATTCTTAGCAGCTATATGAATATATTGTGCTATGCAAAGAGACATCTGTATAGCACTCTGCTCTGTGTCATGGCAGTAGGAGAAATGTGAACTCAAGAGTTCATTTATATGTGTGTATATGTGTCTTCAAGTTGTCTGTAGACTTATGATGACCCCATAAATTTTGTAGGGTTTTCTAGACTATGGACTACTCAGAGGTGGTTTCGCCAGTTCATTTTGAAAGATAGTCTACTGCACCTGGTATTTGTTGGCAGTCTTCCATCTAAGTATTAACCAGAACTGACTGCTTAGCTTCCAAGATTAGATGAGATCTGTTGCCTTCATTTATAGTGGTTTACAGGATAGAAGTAAAAACGCAAGATACAGAACAATAAAGCAAAATGTCTACAAAATACATCATACTAAAACAAATCTAAATTCCACAGCAGAGGAAAAGTTTCCCCACACTAAGTTGAACATCATTAACTTGAGCAGATGAGCCACCACTAATAGCATACATCTCTGTCTGGCCTGGATTTAGTCTGTTCGTTAGAATTTAGATGTCTTTTAAAGCAGTCACAAATTTCATTGACTTAGAGATTTAATCAGTAAACAAAGTCCCCTTTTGGCCTATTAAATTATTATAATATTACAAGTTGCAAGTTGAATCAATTTTGAGATAGGTGTGTACGAGAGCAATAGTTGTATATTTTTCATGTCTCACTTATCTCAAATTTGATATATTGCTGTCCTTCCTTCTTTCATTTAAGAGATCTAGTTGCCTTTCAGTAGTTTTCCTGATTAAATGGCATATCTGAATGGTCATTTGGGAACTTCAGATTTCTCTTATCTAAAAGTGATCCCATAGAGTGTTGCATTGACTTATGTAGTATGTAACACTAGCGCATACATCACGGATAAATAACAGTGTGGCCCATGAAAACTCAGATGGATTCTGTGTCTCTACCTTGAAACTTTGGAGAGAAGTACCATGAAAAATGACCAAAAGAATTTAGGAACTCACCTTTTTTGGCCTATACAGATCCTCTTTCAAAAGAAGTAGTGACCAGACACTTTCTGTTATGAAAAATGGCTTGTAAAGGTCAGTGAAAGTGAGCCAGATTCCAAAACGCCCATAACTGTAGTGAAGATTGCAGCCAAACATGAGGGGGAAAAATCATTCTCCCTCTCTTGGCTACCTTTGTCAGCAGACGTCTGCTTATTTTTCACTTAAAAGATTATATCATTAAAGTTTTCTGTGATCATTATTTGGTTACTTTCATATCACATTCTTATTACCTGTTAACATTTTTTTCTCCTGTAGCCACTTTTAGAAAGCAAACTTAAAGCATTCAGTATTGGCAAGATGAGCGCTGCCAAGAGGACTTTAAGCAAGAAGGAGCAGGAGGAATTGAAAAAGAAGGTACGTAATGATATAGGAAACCAATTTAATCAGACAGACATACTCTCTTTATTGCGGCTTATACTAGATTGTTGACAGTAAAACAGCCTTGTAAATAAGACCACAAAATTCTGAAGAGAAGTTCCTGTTTGTGTGGAGTCTGAATGGATGCTGAAAATCACCTTTCTCATTACATTAAGGACCCAAGTAAATGTTACTAATTTAAATCTATAAAGCAAAACATTTTTAGATATAGATTGTTTTTGATGTGGTAAAATTTCAGACAGCTCTCCCACTGCTCTGTTTTACCATATCAAAGGAAGGCAAGAATATAACAAAATGCATATAATCAATGTGAAAATGGATAACTTACACTAGTAATTTGTTTAATATTTTGGTGACCAGGAGGATGAAAAGGCAGCTGCGGAAATTTATGAAGAATTTCTGGCTGCGTTTGAAGGAAGTGATGGCAATAAAGTGAAGACCTTTGTCAGAGGAGGAATTGTTAATGCATCCAAAGGTAAGACTGGCTACTACATTTTGTAGAAGTAGTACTTTTTTTCTTTGAATTAATTGTAATAGTATAATTTTTTAATCTGTTGCTTTTTCACTGGTGTGCTAGTTAAATTGTTAGGAAACTGATCTTATCCTGCATTGTATGTATTCATGAATATAATTTATTTTTATGTATCATGTATATTGAATATGATGCTCTCTCCTGCTGTATATGCCAACTTGGATTTCATTTGTTAATTTGGGTTTCATTTGGCTAGCATAATGAAAGGAAGACAAAACACATTGTAGCTTGTTGGCATACCTGCAGTTGTGATTCTTCCCTCTTAGAGCCTGGCAGCCTCCCTTTGTAGTGGAGCATGTTTTCAGAAGCAGTTTGTGATATAGTAAGGATTTAATGGTTCCATACATTTAAAACAGGGCTGGCCTATCAGATATTTCTGACATATGCTTTCACTGACCTTGGCCAGTATACCCGCAGTAAGAGATTGCAGGAGTTTCAGTATGGTAATTAAGGCAGGGTGCTGAGTAAAAAAAATGTTGGTGTATTTAAAGGAGCTCTTTGATTTCTTGCTAGTGTGTTTAGTTAGACATATTCAGTAATCACTGGCCTGTCTTTCAGAAGAACATGAAACGGATGAAAAACGAGGAAAAATCTACAAACCTTCATCACGATTTGCAGATCAAAAAAGTCAACCGAAAGAGTCATCTTCTAATGAGAGACCTCCATCCCTTCTAGTAATAGAAACCAAAAAACCAGTAAGTTTAGGTTTTTCGAAAAAGTTTTCTGTTGACCTGTTTCTAAAATATATTGGTATATCCAGGTATTTATATATTGCTTTTCAGTGGAACCCCCAAATAGCATTAATGTAAAATTGTATGGCCCAAAATCATTACTTGCTCTTCCATGTGAAATGGCCCAATCTTAATATTTCTCTTTCTTTACACCTATTTTGGTGGTCTTTAATTTAAAATAATATTTCTAGAAAGATGTTTTCAGTCTATATATTAGTATTGGTTGTAAATTATAATTTTTATTAGGGAACTGTCTGCTTTTCACACTTTCATCTAAATTAGGGGTGGGGAACATGTGGCCCTTGTGTTGTTGTTATTGTTCCATATTCTCCAGCAGCCTTGTCAACATATTCAGTGGAGATAGATGGTTGGAATTGCACTCCAACATTTGGAGGGCCATGCATTCTCTATCCCTGGTCTAAAAGTAAGGGAAGTCACCTTCTTACAGCCAATAGATGAAGCTAAGTTCAGGAATTATCCAGGGATTACTTTTCTCCTTTTTGGAAAGAAAAGCAGGGTACAGTAAATTGAATGAATGAAGTTGAGGCACAAGTAACTGACAGAAGTGCTGTCTTTTTCACCACCTGAAATAACTCAGTGCATGCTAATTTCTGTGACATGGCGTTTCTCACATAGCAGTTTATGGGATTAAGTTGTTATATTGTAATATGTTTGCATTTTCATGCTGCTTTTATTTTCCATAATGATATTAAATAATGATACTAGTAAATTATGATACTATTTTCTATAATGATATTATTCAATCTGTTTTTAGCCTTTGAAGAAGGGGGAAAAAGAAAAGAAGAAGAGCAATTTGGAGCTTTTTAAAGAAGAATTAAAACAGTAAGTAAGTTACTCCATGTAGATGGAATAGGATGTATTGAAATAAATGAGATAATTTCGGAAAATAAAGATGGTGAGAATCCAGTTTTCAGTATCTATGGATAATTTGTCCTACATTAATGATTTAAATGAAATGAAAATGTTGATACCTTTGGATCCTATTGATAATGTTCCTTGAATCTGGGAATGAGTCTAATGGGTCTGTATGCTATTTATTAATTTTTATACAATGGTTTTGAGAAGTTGCACACTGTTGGAAATGCACAATAATGAAATTTTAGTTTACTTTAATATATTTTTTCCTCTTTGTTTAAAATTAACACTGTAACTGCAGTGCAAGCACCGTAATAGGAAAGCCACCAGTGACTTACATAGAAATATTGAAGCAGATTTCAAAAGTGGTTTATGGACAAAAAAGAGGTTACATTTTGAACCCAAAGGCTAATATATGCAAAAAGCAGAAAATACTACCTTATTATTATTATTATTATTATTATTATTATTATTATTATTAACCTTTATTTATGAAGCGCTGTAAATTTACACAGCGCTGTACATGCAATCTTTTTAGTTAGACGGTTCCCTGCCCTCAGGCTTACAATCTAAAAAGACATGACACAGAAGGAGAAGGGAGTGGTGACGGGAAAGGGTAAGAGGTCCAGCAGTTCCTCTCAACCTCCGAGGCCTGGACCAAGGCAGATGGACTGGAGGGAGGGCTTGGCTTCAAAATGGAAGGTTAATCATTATCCAGGGAAAATACATACTCACAAGTAGGATAATACATATACAGAACATAGCAATACAGGAAATGGATCGATAAACAGCCAACCACAGAAGATCAGATAGTAAGCGACAATTATGCGATGCCTGGGAAGGCTTCTCTGAATAGGATGGTTTTCAACTCCGTTTTGAAGCTGGTTAAAGAAGTGATGGCTCTTGCTTGTGGAGGAAGAAGGTTCCAGGAGTGAGGGGCAGCAAGTGAAAAGGGGCGAATCCGGGATGGGGCAGAGGAAATCCTGGGCTGGGACAGGAACCCTTGACTACCAGAACGGAGGGCCCTGGTGGGAAGGTGAGGAGAAAGAAGGTCTGATAAGTAAGGAGGGGCCAGTCCATGGAGGGCTTTGAATGTCGACAGCAGGAGCTTATACTGAATGCGGAAAGGGAGAGGGAGCCAGTGAAGGGATGCCAACACAGGAGAGATGTGGTCAGAGCAGTGGGTGGAAGTGATAATGCGTGCAGCTGAATGCTGGACAGAGATTTTTAACTGTTCAGGTGACTGTTACTGAATTTTACTCAGACTTGTTAGTTGAACTTGGTTCTTTCTGAAATCAGTGAAACTTCAGTCACTTCTAATTTGCCCTATTAATTTCAACAGGTTTTTTGTGGGTTTTTCGGGCTATGTGGCCATGCTCTAGAAGAGTATATTCCTGATGTTTCGCCAGCATCTGTGACTGGCATCGTCAGCAGACATTGGCATAGAAGAGAGCTGAAGATGCCAGCCAAAGATGCTGGCAAAACATCAGGAATAAACTCTTCTACAACATGGCCATATAGCCTGAAAAACCCACAAAAAACTATGGATGCCGACCATGAAAGCCTTCGACTTCACAATTTCAACAGGGTCTACATTCCACTAAATTACTTTGGATTTAATCTACTGCATTTTTGGAGGGGATTTTATATATATATATAGTAATTGATTTAATATATTCAGTGCAGCATAACAGTTACTAATAAAAACATGAATTCAAAATAATATAGTAAGTAGCTAAAGCCAAAAACAGGTATTGACTCAGTATCTGAAGTTACAAAGACTAATACATTGTAGGAAGATATTTTGTACAATGTAAATTAGACACAGCAGTGGTACCCCGGGATACGAATTGATCGCGTTACGAAATTTCCGGGATACGAAAAAGTTACATTGGAAAAAACTGTTCCGGGATACGATGTTTTTTTCGGGTTACGAATTTTTTTTCGGCGCGAAATTCAAACCGCAAAGCACGGCTAGCGGCTTTCCAGCGCTAAAAAAAGCCTTTTCGGGTTGCGAAATTACTCGGGTTACGAACGGAGCCGCGGAACGAATTAATTTCGTAACCTGAGGGACTACTGTATTCAGAAATGAAATGACAGTCACTAATAACATATGTATCAGAATTGGTGTTAGTCTGCATGTGGTAGCTGAGAAAAAAGGTTCTATCTCCTGATCAGGTTTCTAGACCTAGACTAGGGCTAAGAAGCCTGTGGCCCTTTAGATGATGTTGGATTCAAATTTCCATCAGCAGCAACAAATACAGTGGACCCTTGTTATACACTGGGGTTTGGTTCCAAGATCCCCCGTGTATAACAAAATCTGTGGATGCTCAAGTCCCATTAAATATAATGACATAGCAAAATGATGTCCCTTATAAAAATGGAAAATCAAGGTTTGATATTTGAAATTTATACTTTTTTGAACATTTTCAAACCTTGTATCCTTGAATCCGTGTATAAAAAAATCTGTGTATAAGGAGGGCCGACTGTAGTAGAGAATGTTGACTGATTGCATTCCAGCAGTTTCTTGAGAAGTAGAGGCTTAGAGCCAAAACAAATCGCTTTATGGCATAATTTATGGAGTAAGCAACTTCCACACTATTTAGATTGGGAATTAGGGCTTTTGCTGCACAGAAGAAGGAAAAAGCAACAGAGGATGAATCTAACACTTCTGACTCTCTGCAACCCATTATATTGTTATAGTCTTCAGAAGAAGGTGGTTGTAACACTCTGGATGAAGTTACCTTTGGAAGTATAGATGGTAGATTAGTTTTTGACACTCTTGTACTCTCCTCATGTTTGCATATGTGGCTGGTATTGATATTTTACCATCTTCTGAGTCCTGACGACTTTTCAAGCTTCATCACTTTCTCTGTGTAATGCAGTTTACATATTAGCAGAGGATGGGAGGTACAGGGATAATAACCTTAGTTGTGGAGTGTGGCATTTGAAAATAGACTTTGGATATTAAGACTGCGGTGATAGTACTGAATATATGTGATAGTACTATTAGGAAGTTCATCCCATTAAATTCAGTAGGACTTAAAATACTAAGTCCTACTGAATTTAATGGGATTTGCTCGTGTTAGGGGCTCAAGACCCCCCTGAATGTGGAAAAACTGCAAGTAAAAATGCTATTCTTTTTACCTAAGAGAGCACCTCTCTAGGAATCTCCAGGTTCTCCAGTACAACTCTGTGGTCAACATCTGCCAGAAGTTGATCATAGAAGCATGCTGAAGAACCTACAAATGCCTAGAGAAGTGTTTTCTCTAGGAACTTATAGGTTGTTCGGTAAAGCTCTGCGATCAACCTCTGGCATAGTTTGCTGAAGGACCCAGAGATTCCTACAGAGAACCTATGAATCAAAACCACAAATAATTGAATCTGCAAAAATGAAAGCTGCAAATGTGGAGGGTCAACTGTACTGTAAAAATACAATCAACATATTTAGCATTGTACTGTAAGACATGCTGACAGTAACTATTGTGTAGCCTGGATCCTCAGGTAGCATAATTTAAGGAAGTTTATAGAAGAGAAGTTCCCTTTTCCATCTCCCTGACTAATTTATTAATTATTAATTTATAAGTAGTGAGGTTCCCCCCCTGTAGTAAACCTGTTTAATCTCCAACTACACAACCAAGAGTTTTTTATCTGGAAGCTTAACAAACAATAGATGTCTTGTCATTTACTTGCACCTTAGACCTGTTGGTTCCCTTCTGATGTTGCTGACCTCCAGGGTCCAGCCTAGTACTACGCCTATGATGCTTGTTGTTTTCAGACTGTCTTCTTTATGTTGTCACCCTCTTGTTTTCTAGCAATCAGTAATGACCTATTCTTGCGTGCCCAGGGCTTCTCCAGATTGAGCATGCTTTTACTTGATTGCCCAGAATTAGGCACCATTTGAGAATAGGTTTTATCCAGAGAAATGTGGGTGCAATTTACATATAGGTCCAGTAAAATTTGGAACATTTTCATTCAGCAGAGCACATTGATCCAAGCCTAATGTGTTTGTAATACCAGGTTTCCACCATCTCCTATGTAGTGGTGTGGAGCCTAGGATTGGCTCCACACCACTTGCTTCCACTTAAAGAGATACTTTGTGGTGGAGTATAGCCATTGCTCATTGCTATTACTAAGAGCGTCAGAACTAAATACCTTGTGAACTGGGAAACACCTGTGGGAAGACAGAATGGTTCTCAGAAGAACAAATCCATCATTTATTTGAATTGATCTTTGGGATAAATGACAGATCTGTTCTAAGAATTTTGTTCTCTCTGTCTTTTTGTCTTGAATCTGGCATCTTTCCATATCTGGTACAAGCTAAAAGAATGACGTGTAAGCCACACTTCTGCACATATTAGCACATTTCATCAATGCAGCTGTTACTTTAACCATGCTATTCACAGATGTCTCTATAGTTGAGATATGGTAAGCAGCCACATGGTCCTTGACAAACCCTTTTAGGACAAATACTAATACTTAATACCTCATCTGACGTAGGAATCAAATGTGTAGTGCTACAACATCTTCTTTTCTAAAACATCAATTGAACTTTGAATTCTACACAGTTTTTGTACATCTCATAGATCCTACGCACGTCTTGCAGGAAAACTAAACATTGCTATTTATTATATGTGCTTTCTTGTTTGGCATGAGAAGGCATCAAATAATGTTGCCTTCAAAACAGGTGGCCATTCCGATTTACATGGCTGCTAGACAGTCATTGTCATTGTACCACATCTTTCTGGTCACTGCTCAAGACTTGTTAAACACATGTTTTCCTCCTACAATATGGGTCACCTTTGAAGAGGTCACTTGAGAGAGGAGAGGAAGGAGGGAGAGGAAATAGTAAAAGAAACTAGGTCACATAATTCATGCATTCTTAGATATCACAGTGTTAATGTTTGAAGTGGTTCCCACTCTGGAGCTAATTGCTAACTTGGCAGGATGAAAATTGGAGGATTATTCTGTACTACACATAGTTTTAAGATTGTTTTTTTCATCATAAAACATTTTTATATAATGCTAGTATGTATGTTGTTGGCTTTTTAAACAAAAATTTTAAACTGTGGCTATTAGGATTGCAATCAGTTACCACTTTTATAAAATGTTTTCTATAGAATTCAAGAAGAACGTGATGAAAGGCATAAAACGAAAGGTAGATTAAGTCGTTTTGAGCCTCCTCAATCAGATTCAGATGGCCAGCGCCGTTCCAGTAAGTTGTCCTTATTTTTTATGATAATTTTCATTCTACAAAATGTTGGGACTAAATAGGCATACTGTTTCTTCCTTAGTGGATGCGCCTTCAAGAAGAAACAGATCTTCGGGTGGTAATATAGTTTCATAACTATTTAATTATTTTTGGTCAATTTTAAAATATATGGTTTGGATTACATCTTGTTTTCTCTATTTTTAGTACTGGATGACTATGCTCCGGGTTCTCATGATGTAGGAGATCCGAGTACAACAAATTTGTATCTTGGAAACATTAATCCCCAGGTGATAATTATAGCAATTCAGGAGCTTTTAGACTGTTTTTCCTTTACTAACTTAACATTGTTCATACTGTCTTTAGTATACAAATATATTGTACATATTTAGCACAATATTTAAGCATATAATCATTCTGAATTAATAGTCATGAAAAGTTGCTATTCTCAATTTACAACTAGGGGACTGAGAGTGACTAGCATGAATCTGCTTGAAAGGTGATTTGAATTCTGGACTCATAGCTCCTGCTTAGTTTGCTGGGCTATGCAAATATTATTTATTGCCACTTATTTGTTAATTTTCATAGATAATCCCTGTAAAGAAGCTTCCCAAATGTTAGGTATCTATTTTGCCAATATTCTTCCATATAGATCCAGTGAAAAGAGTAGTACAGATGGTGAACAAATTGGATCTGAATATGATTACCTTCCTCCACCACCCTCTCTCCCTTAGTTCCCCCATGTTTTACTAGGTAAACGGTATCCTTATGTCCTGCATGGAAAAGGGAAAAGATAATCTTACCTACTTTCCTTCATGCCTTGTATTTATTTTAAATACAATGTTTTGTGGCCTACCTTACAACTATAAATTCATTCTCTTAGTCACCTGATCTTTCATCCTGCTATGTCTTTGGATGATTGGTCAGCAGTACTTCCCTTCATAGCCCTGGCTGTTGGAGCAACATATACATAGCAAATTTTGCAGTAGAACTTGTCAGTACATTGGATTAAATTGCAGAATAGGTTTTCACACAAATTTGAAGACAAACAAGGCAATGCATTTCTTGCAAGTTGGTAGTTACAATAGGCTTGTATGACTTAGAGCTAATTCTAATACATGGTACTGTGCTATAAGAACCACCATCCAAGATATTTCTTGCTCATGCGTGGTCTCCTTATCATGTAAAGCTACAGTGTATCCAAATGTGGGTTATCAAAATGGTAAAAGGTCTGGAAACCAAAGCTAAACAGTTGAGGAGTTGTGTACATTTAATTTGGAGAAGGGACAGTTGAGTGGTGATATGATAGCTCTCTTTAAAGAACTAAAGCACCTTCATGTAGAAAATTTAGCAAGCTTGTTTTCTGCTGCTTCAGAGAATAGGGCCCAAATCATGGTATTCAAGTGATAACAGTGGAGATTTCACCTTAATGTTAGGAAGAAATACTTGATGGTAAGAGGTGTTTAGCAGTGGAATACTTTTGTAAAATGGTGGTCTCTCCATTGTCACAGGTTTTTAAACAAAAACTAGATGGCCACATCTTCAGGTTGCTTTAGTGGTGGATCCTTGCACTGCCTGGGGATGGTCTGGATGGCTATTGAGGTCCTGTCTAGCTATGTGGTTCTATGATAAATAAGCCTCTGTTGCTTCTCTTTTGTCAGTAGGCTAAAGGAAAAAGTTGGGCAATGCTGAGAAATACCTCATTCTGATTTGTTCTGTTTCCTATAGATGAATGAAGAGATGTTATGTCAGGAATTTGGACGCTTTGGACCTCTGGCAAGTGTCAAGATTATGTGGCCAAGAACAGATGAAGAAAGAGCAAGGGAGAGGAATTGTGGATTTGTTGCCTTCATGAACAGGAGAGATGCTGAACGTGCATTAAAGAACTTAAATGGTAATAGGTGATTTAAATTTCTTGGGAAGATCATTGGAAGAAGCAATATATTTGTCAGTGGAAAAGATTTTGGGGCGGGGGAAATCTCCTGTCAGGTGTTCTTGGATTATTTTTCCACTGTGAGGCTGACATGAGAGAACCTTGATTAGGTAATCTCAAGCATGGCTGCACAAAATAAAGATCTGTTTGTTAACCTCTTTTCCCCTCGTGCATACAAACTAATTAAAGAACACTAGAAGTTCATATTGTAATGTATTTCAAGGTGATCAAAGGAAGGACGTCAGAGAACAACAATTACAGTTATCTGCAGAGCCTAGACACTTCACAAACATACAGCCTAAATCCTCTGGATAGTCCCAACTGGAATAGTCCCATCAAAACTAGAGTACTTAGCTAGGTCTTTATTTGACCACTCAACAATTGAGTCAGTGGCCTACAGTACTTTAGTTGGACTAAACAACAGGATTTAGGCCATTGGGGGTGTGTATGTCTTTGTTTGTTTGTTTTAAACCACACCTTGCAGTTGAAAAAGCTGATTTTTCTGTCAAGGAGTGGATATGTAGCTGTTAATGTTGTAGTAGTGGAAATGGTAATGTGACAACAGATGGAATTATGTGGCCAATGGGGAGGAAAGCTAAAAAAAAATGAATTTCAACACAGAGAAATGTAAGGTACTGCACTTACGGTATGAAATGAAATGCATAGATATAGGATGGGGGACACCTGGCTTAATGAGACTATGTGTGAAAGGGATATAGGAGTCCTAGTAGACCACAAGTTGAACATGAGTCAACAGTGTGATGCAGCAGCTAAAAAAGCCAATGAGATTTTAGTGGCATCAATAGATATATAATGTCTAACTCAAGGGAAGTAATTGTGCCACTTTATTCTGCTTTGGTAAGGTCCCACCTAGAATACTGTGTCCAGTTATGGGCACCACGATTCAAAAAGGATGTTGAGAAGCTGGAGCGTGTTTAGAGGAGGGTGACTACAATGGTAAAGGGTTTGGAAACCATGCCCTATGAGGAATGACTTAGGGAGCTGGGGATGTTTAGCCTGGAGAAGAGAAAGTTAAGAGGTGATATGTTAGCCCTGTTTAAATATTTGAAGGGATGGCATATTGAGGATGGAGCAAGCTTGCTTTCTGCTGTTCCATAGAATAGCTCCCGGAACAATGGATGCAAGCTACAGGAAAAGAGATTCTCCCTCAACATTAGGAGGAACTTCCTGACAGTAAGAGCTGTTTGACAGTGGAACACACTCCCTCAGAGAGTGGTGGAGCTTCCTTCTTTGGAGTTCTTTAAACAGAGGCTGGATTGCCATCTGTCGGGTATGCTTTGATTGAGAGAACTTCAACAGGGAGAAATGTAAGGTACTGCACTTACGGTGGAAAAATAAAATGCACAGATATAGGATGGGGGACACCTGGCTGAACAAGACTACATGTGAAAGGGATCTGGGAGTCCAAGTAGACTACAAGTTGAACATGATCAACAAGGCCAATGCAATTTTAGGCTGCATCAATAGAAGTATAGTGTCTAGATCAAGAGAAGTAATAGTGCCACTCTATTCTGCTCTGGTCAGGCCCCACATGGAATATTGCATCCATTTCTGGGCACCACAATTTAAAAAGGATGTTGAAAAACTGGAACGTGTCCAAAGGAGGGCAACTAAAATGGTGACTGGAAACCATGTCCTATGAGGAACAACTTAAGGAGTTGGGGATGTTTAGCCTGGAGAAGAGAAGGTTAAGAGGTGATATGATAGCCCTGTTTAAATACTTGAAGTGATGTCATACTGAGGAGGGAGCTGACTTGTTTCTGCTGCTCCAGAGACTAGGACCCGGAGCAATGGATGCAAGCTACATGAAAAGAGATTCCACCTCAATTTTAGGAAGAACTTCCTGACAGTAAGGGCTGTTCGACAGTGGACACACTCCCTTGGAATGTAGTGGAGTCTCCCTCCTTGGAGGTCTTTAAACAGAGGCTGGATGGCCATCTGTCAGGAATGCTTTGACTGAGAGTTCCTACATGGCAGGGGGTTGGACTGGATGGCCCTTGTGGTCTCTTTCAACTCTATGATTCTATGATTACATTAGAGTTCCTACATGGCAAGGGTTTGGATTGTGTGGCCCTTGTTCTCTCTTCCAACTCTATGATTCTATGAATGCTGAGAGCTGCAGTTCAACAACATTTGGAGGGCCATTGTTTCCCACCCAAGGTCTATAAATAGGTTATGACATGCACAAGTGGGACTGGGGAGGTACTGGTAAGCCCCCTGTGGTTGTCTGTATCTACCTATTGTCATTTTTAGAGATTATTTGCTTTAAAACAATTGAAATGTGCTCTCTTTTCATTTGGCAATAACAGAGCTTGTAAATGGCAGTGGTAATGCTAATGAATTGTTAAACATTTCAGCAAATTTGGGGGTACAATTCAGGAGTTCCTCCTAGGCTCTGGACAATGACAATGATTATCATTTTTAAAATAATTGAATCATATGGAATGTAAAGCATTCTAGTTATAAAAAAGTTTGTGAGGCTGCAAACAGAACAATATTTCTTTTAGACGTAAAATATTGCAGTGTATTGGTTTTTGAGGCCTGTGGTGCTTTAATTATTTAGGAAGTGCACAGTATGCTTTGCAGGCTTTTAAATCTTGTTTTCTAAAGTAGAAGAAGCATACACTTAATAGAATCTGCGAGTGTGAGATTGGAGGAGAGAATTTGCATTTTGCCAGCAGGCAATATTATTTCTCTTTGATATGGATACATGTGGCTAAAGTAAAATTCCAGTGAGCTAAATATTTGCTGAAATACTGATACTGTTAACGACATACTTGTTTCTAATCCAATGCAATCTTTTATTTACCAGGGAAGATGATCATGTCTTTTGAAATGAAATTAGGCTGGGGAAAAGCTGTTCCTATTCCTCCACATCCTATATACATTCCTCCTTCAATGATGGAGCATACTCTCCCACCACCTCCTTCAGGACTGCCATTTAATGCTCAGCCCAGAGAGAGGTTGAAGAATCCTAATGCACCAATGTTGCCACCACCAAAAAACAAAGAGGATTTTGAGAAGGTAAAAAGTTACTCAGGGCCATACCTCATCCTATAAATGCTTAATCTATGGTAGCCTTTGAAATTGTTTTATAGTGTTACATTATCCAGTTATTAGATAAACCAAATTATTCCCTGCCTTAGATTAAGGAACCTCTTTCCTGAGGTATTGTCTTGGTGTTGTTAGGCTGCAGAAATGGACCTTATTTTTAATTGGACTTTATAATCTGGCCATCACATGTTTTTCCCCCTCCACACTCCCTGGTTTTTTTTTCTCCTATGTCCCCCCTTTTGTTAGCTGCCAGATTTGCAGTAACCAAATTATTTCATTTTATACGTTACAATTTAAATGCAGGCAGATAAATTGACACCAGAATGAGCTCACAAATAATTTCTATACAGAAAGTTATTTCAGACATTCAGTCAATAGTTGAGCATAACTATCAGAATGTCAGGCTATTTGAAAGCATATTAATTAGCCTACCAGTAAATGGTAAGTATCTCAAACACAAATGACATATGTTGCAAGACCTGGAAACTGAGGACCAGTATAAATATGACACTCTTGATTGACTCAGAAGCAGGCTGCAGGTTTGTTTGCATACTCCCACCTCTTTCCTTATTTGGAGTTCAAATTACCGTTACTGGCTATAACCATGATTAAAAACTGTGTTTACCTTAATATTAATAGTGGTTAAAGCTACATGGGTGCCTTGCTCTAATCAGGTTCTGAAACCTGGAGCCCAAGTCAGATTCAGATCCTGGTTAAGAAGAGAGCACTTTTTGGATTTAACTTCTGTCACTGTTTGTCCATATGCAGTGCTTAACTGGTTAAAGCCAACGGTGGAGGCTGGGAGGATTTGGTCTGCAGAAGGGAGGGTGTGGAGAGTAGAAACACAACCTGATCACTTAAACATAATCACAGATGTTAGCTTGTGCAGGATTGAAATAGTAAATGGAAGGAAACATTTTCCCCATCATTGGCCTTCATATGACAAGTCCCTTCCTTTCTCATGCATACAGTGGGCTTGTCTGGGCCCAGTGGGGCTTTAGCTTTTTAAAGCAGCTTTTTGATGCTGGGAAGCTGTTTCCAAACCTCAAGAGATAATTTGAAAACAGCTACTTGGTGCAGTAGAGGGGAATTGCTGTTTGATAAGTAAAGCCCTTTTGTATCCATAGGTCCTTCTGCTTGCCCCTCTGGATTGGGGCCATTGCATAGTACCTATTTAGTGCATTGATGTGCATTCTTCCTTTGGACTTTTCAAAGGAATGGTTTTGTAATTTGAAATTTGTGAACCTTTTGTAGTTCACTGCACACAACCCTTTGCTTTTTATGTACAGTAATTGCGTAGTGTATAACTCCGCAGCAGAGTTTGCCTGCAAAACTTGTGATAGATGTGTAGTATTTTCAATGCATATGTATTTTTTTTTGCTTGTTACTTGTTAACAATACTCACATATTCTATGTTTATTATCTGATGTGACTTCATATACAGACTCTGTCGCAAGCCATAGTCAAAGTGGTTATCCCAACAGAAAGGTACATGTTTTTCTTTATTATTACTGCTCTAAATATAGCAAATATCCCCTTTGGAATTTTACAGAAATTGTGATGTTGAGGAAGAGTTTGGGTTTGACTGAGCAACGGTTGATTTATACATTCTAGGTTTGAACTGAGAATTTGGGGGTTTGTTGTCTGTATTGCAAGCTGTGCCTCACTTTACTGTCAAGTATTTTAGGTCAAATGAAGAATTAAATGGATTACATTGCAGTTTAGCATGTGCACACAAGGCCTAGTGTATTTTTGTAAAATTCTGGATGGCATTCAACTTGTCTACAGGTTAGTATTTTAATTGATTATGGTAATACTTCCTCACTGTGCTAAATAGGCTGGAGATACAGTATCCATTAGTTCTTAAATGTACAAATGATAAGAAACACAGCATGTTTTGCTTTTTCTTGGGGGTTTAATGGAAGCTGTCAATTGTCAATCACTTGCAGATTTGAGATTATTGAAGGTAGGATAAAAGGTAGGCTATTTCTGTAATTATTATTTGAATGCTGTAACATTTGCATTCTCCAGATTAGGACTCTTTCACATACTGCATATATGGAAACAGAACAGATAGCCACATAGTCTAGTAGTCTTCTAGTATAGGTGATGTAAGTTAGAGTTAATACAGAGATAGAGCAGTGTAATCGCTAGGTATGCCCTTGCTCAGTCAAGCATAAAACTTTTCTCAGACATGGCAACTCAAATACTTGTTTAAAATATATGAGCACCAAAGAATTCCAAATTCTCTTTGACATTGGCCTTGGTGAGCAACACCAGCTGAACTGTCTGCGGCAGCGGGGGACCAGGAAAACATCATGGGATGGATTGGGAAAGTATACAGTTTTTGACCAGACTTTGGTACGATCAGCTCCAATTAATGTGGTTTTATTATAACTGAAAGACTTTTTTGTTGGCCAACTTAATGTTTGAGGTTTTTAAACTATCATACTTTCATAATACACTGTTTTTTGTCATGAACATTCACAGTACTTTTGTAGCAAGGATATATGTTTTCAAGATAGTAGAGCAAATATATTTCCTGTTCTATATACACTATTTACATAGAGGAGTTAATAGTTCTAGTGATGTGGGAGAGTTTAGGTGAGCCAGTAGAACATGTTTGAAAACCTTTGCTAAGACTTTTGTTCCAACTGAAAATAGTGGTGTTGTTTCATTTTGCAGAAAGTTGTATTCTGGTTTTACTCACTGCAGCATTTTAATAGTATGAGTAGATAGCAGCAAAGTACAAGTAACTGTAATTTGAAAATACCACTGAATTAAAAATCTTCAGCCCCAATTGCATGGATATGAAGAAATCTTGCTAAATTGTTCATTCTTCATAAGCAGAGTTAGCCTTTCTTACTTCCATTTGGAGAAGTGGATTAAAAAATGAAAAATGAATTTAAAAGTATTTTTTTAAAATCTGGGTTTCCACATTCTGTGTAAATGTGGAATGCCAAAGTATCAGTTTAGAATTACTGAATTGAAGTCGTCCAGAAATGTTAGATTTGTCACCTGCCAAAAAACTTTGCTTTTTGAAGCACTGTAGATTGTACATTCCCCATTATATTTTTTTTAAAAAGTAACTGTGATTGAGAGTACCTGCATGGCAGGGGGTTGGACTGGATGGCCCTTGTGGTCTCTTCCAACTCTATGATTCTATGATTCTACAGTTCACTTACAGCACAGTAAGTGAACTCAGTGTAACTCCTCCTGGGTTTTATGAGTCTTCATACTCTGGCCTAGTAAGTGTGTTTAGTATTGCAACCTTAGTGGACTTTTTGGACTTAGTGGACATTATCTTTGATTTTAATAATGATAAGTTCCTTGGTTGTTTGCTTTCAAGTCATTTTCTTGGTAAGATTTATTCACAGACAATTTGCCATTGTCTTCACGCGAGGCTGAGTGTGACTTGCCCAGGGTCACCCAGTGAGGTACCCATGGTCAGTCTCCCAATGTGGTAGTCCAGTATTTAAACCATTACACCATGCTGGCTCTCACTATGTACTTATATATTTATTTAAATTGATAGGCTGCCTGGTGATCAATTCTTTACTTGTCCAGTTTTGAAAAATAAAAACAGCAAGCGGCAAACAACACTACAATAAAAATACAGTATGACAAAATGCAGTATTAAATCAGCACTGGATAAGAGTGTTAAAAAATCAGCAGATACGGCTAAATAAAGCTATTAAAGCTATTTAAAAGACTCGGGAAGATAAAGTTCTTAATACCATTGTTATTCCTACAGTATGTGTCTTCAAGTCGTTTCTGACTTCTGGTGACCCTAAGGTGAACCTGTCATGGGTTTTTTTTTTTTTTTTGCAAGATTTGGTCAGAGGAGGTTTGTCATGGTCTTCCTTCCCCTGAGGCTGAGAGCATGTGACATGCCCATGGCCATCCAGTGGGTTTCATAGCCAGCTGGGAATGGACCCTGGTCTCCAAAGTTGTAGTCCAACACTTAAAGCACTACACCACCTTAAACCTGTAAACTACCAACAGGACTTTAAAATAGCCCAGAAATAGTTCTGGGAAAGGTAGTTGTGGCAACTAGGGTGAGACTAAAGAAAAGCTCCTTGTGCGCCTTGCAGTTTGCTGTACTTCTCCTGGCAGGATGGCCTCAGATGGTTTTGTGCTGTAGGTAGCAACATATGGGAAGAAGTGACCTTTCAAGTGCCAATGTTGGGAGCTGTGAGAAGCTTTTAAAGTCAAAACCAGAAATAACTGATTTGCTTTGGTATTCTCAAATACAGTTCGTGTATGTTCAAATGTTATTTCTACCTCTGGAAAACTGCAGTGAATAAAATGACTATTGAATTATTTGGAATGTTTTGAGTAATACTTCTAGAAAATTATAAAGGACTGACTTAAGTATACTAGTCTTAGGATGCTTCTAGTAGTTACAGCTTGCTTCAGCTGTGCAGGAATAGTCATATTGATCACAGTAGGAAACTATTTTCCTTTAGTGTTTGTGTACTTTATCAGATAACAGATATGCTTTGCCTGCAAATAGTTAATATAAAGTTCTCAAGTGAAATGTTACGCACATAAAAAAAGATTTAAGATGGATATAAAATTTAAAAGAACTGTAGTTTTAAGATACTAGGACATAATTTTTGTGTAGGCCTTTTGAATGTGGCAAAGCATTGGAGGGGAAATGGACTGCTTGTATTCTAGCATTTGTTGCATGTTGTGAAGTTCACTTTTGCTATACAGTTGAGCGCCCCAATCCACTGAGGCCCTTTTCATATGCATAAGAGGGCACATGCACCATTGGCTTTAAAAATCAGTTATTTACTACCTCCCCTACTGTATAGCATCATAGACTTCTATTTGAATTCTTGAGAGCATAGATTGCACTTTGCAAAGGAGTATAGAATATTGGTGTTCAGTTAAGTTTCCTTAAAAATCTCAAACTCATTTTGTATGACTCTTCTGTGTGGGCTTCTCTGGATTGGGGTGTAAATGGCTTGCTTCCTAAGATAAGTTAATTAAAGGAAATTCACAGAAGGAAAGTTTCTGTTCCTTCCTCCCCTCTACTGTCAGCTACGTTTCTCAGAAAAACCTTCCGAGGTTTGGGGAGTCCCCGAGAACAGTGTGGGTGGAGTTCAAGGGTCTGCTGTGGGAAGGGGAATTTGGCTGATTTGGCTGATTTCATCTTTTCCCATTACCACTTCTGCCCTGTCCTGCATTATTGAGGAGGGCCCTCCACAAAAACCTTTGGAGGCTGCATGTACTGTAGCTGCCAGGGTAGAGTGTTGATGGGGATGGGAAACTTTCTCTGTTAACTTCCTTAACTTACATCATTCAAGTCAATATATTAAATGTGCAAAACCTTAAAATAAGAACAATTTGTAATTATGTTGTAGTATTTGATTTTTGAAGTTTCTTTTCAGTAGACTTAGATGTTTGAATGCAATGTGAAATGCTTACTTGTGAAACTTTGACTCATTATATTCTCTAAAGAAGTGTAACTGTATAGGAGTCTGACTTGTGGCTCATAAATTATAATTAAATGGAGTGTTGTCATTAATGACAACTTCCTGTTCCTCAGTTTTAAATATTCACATGGTGAAATTGTTCTTCCTAATTCTGTATTTATTTAAAAGTATAATTATTTTTATTCTGCTCCCAAATAGAGTTCCCATTGGTTTCACATTCATGGGACTGATTATGATCAGGACCTAATCCACTCAGACGTTAGCAGTGCTGCAGCTTTGGTTGCCCCCAGCCTGCTTCCTGTCTTCCTCATTGTATTTTGATTGTTTATCTCTGCAAACATGACTGTGCATCAGGGCTAGATTTTTTCCCGGCCAATATTTATCTTTTTTTATGAAGTGTTTTAATTAATGTTAAATAATTTTGAGCACAAGTTCATTTAGTTTAGAAATAGTTAATATACAATTTGCATAACACTTCCTTAAACAAAATTAACTAATTATTTTTGATTGGAAATATATATGATGTGAGCCATAGAGCTCTCTTGCATCAGAGTTTATCATTAAAGACTCATTCTTTAGTTTAATTTTTGTCCTCTCTAATGGTTAGAACACTGCTCCAGAATTCTTTAAATCTTTTTAACTGTGCAGCAAAAATAATCTTCATTTATTAATATCTTAGGTGGAGTTTAGTTTGTATAGTGTT
Source organism: Sceloporus undulatus (assembly GCF_019175285.1). NCBI lineage: Eukaryota > Metazoa > Chordata > Lepidosauria > Squamata > Phrynosomatidae > Sceloporus > Sceloporus undulatus. The sequence continues at coordinate 235,986,081 of NC_056524.1, forward strand.
AGGTCTGAATCAATTTTTCTTTAACTGTGTTGTTGTTGTAGGAATTTGCTTGCGCTGATACATCGAATGATAGAATTTGTGGTGCGTGAAGGACCTATGTTTGAAGCTATGATTATGAACAGAGAAATCAACAATCCAATGTTTAGGTAGTTATTCTTATTTCCCTAGTTCTACATGTTATTGTATGTTGTGTGTAAGTTATTTCAAGTATTGTCATGCAATGATGTATGTAGTTCAAAATGATATGCAGTCGCCCCTCTGTTTTTGCAGGGAATCCATTCTGGATCACCCTGCCCATGAAAACAAAAAATTGCCAATATTCAATTACTTTTTGCTTGAATGGCAGCGCGCGCCCATGGGCGCATGCCCCATTTTGTCCCCCTCCATTTGCTGCCCGTGAATGGGTGAAGGACACAGACTCCAAGTCTGTGAAAACAGAGGGGCCACTGTATTTACAAAGCTGAAGATAAGGTAGAACCAGACTGCACCTAGTCTCTTAGATAATAGACAACATTATGCTAAAATAAAATCCCTAGATACTTGTAGAAAGGAATTCTAGGTTAGTATTTTTCTTAAGAATTCAAAGACATAGCAGTGTTAGTCTGGAAAATCAGTATAAAGGGATCTTGTAGCACCTTTGAGGCTAACTGAAAGAAAGAAGCTGGTAGTATGAGCTTTCATAGATTAGGCTCAAATTTACAAAAGCTCATGCTACCAGCTTCTTTCTTTCAGTTCATTTCAAAGGTGCAACAAGGTCCCTTTGCATACTGATTTTTACTAAGAATAGTTTTTTATTTGAAGGTATTTTTCTTTTTTCAAATTGAAAAAATATTCAAATTGGTACAGTGAAGATTCTGACAGGAATGTTTTTAGTAGCAGATTTCAGGTGCTGTTCTTTCTTGCATTCACATTTTGATTCCACGCTTTGCTTTTTGTCTAGGTTTTTGTTTGAGAATCAGACTCCAGCCCATGTATACTATAGGTGGAAGCTTTATTCAATTTTACAGGTAAGAAGTGTTTTAATAGTGATTTCTAATTTTATAAACAATAAAATATTTTGACTGGTATCCTGTTAGGGACATATGCAAGTTTAAGTCCAACATAATGCATGTGTATGCTCTTTTGGTCACTGTGAAGATTGGCTTTTTGTTCCTTCCTCTGCTGTGATCAAAGCACCCCCACCCCCCAGACCCACTGTTTCACTGTGGTAGCCCCTTACTCTGCCATGACCATTCAGTGGCTAGTGGAGAGTAAGGGAGAGCAAAGAAGCATCTGTCTATGTCTCCATAGCCAGATGCAGAATGATGACATCATCCTTCGAGACCTCTGGAAGAGCCCGGCAGATTATGTTGTCAGTTTGTGTCTGTGGGGACTTAGCCCTCAAATGCTGTGATTCTTTTGCTTTTCATCAGCCATGGAATGCAGCGACACAATGAGTTGTGACAGTGATAAGAGGGAAGCCATGGTGTAGTTCTGCCTATGGAACTGTTACATTACATTTGGTGATGTAGGCTCTTGGTCACTGTATGAGACTGTCTGCTTCTGAAGAAATGATTTCTGCCGGTTCCTACCTGCTGCAGCCCCAAGTAGCAGTTCTCCCAACCCTCCAGAAAGGCATTGGGGGTGGCACTATGTAATCTTGAGAAAGGGGACCAAGAAAAACCCATCACTACAATCACCCCCTCAAGTTGTAGCCCTAGTTCTCTTCCCTTTGTGGAAGGACATGCCCATTTTTCTTGTAATCCTGTTTTGTTTCTACTGTTTAGGGTGATGCTCCAACCAAATGGAGAACAGAAGACTTTCGTATGTTTAAAAATGGCTCATTTTGGAGACCACCTCCTTTAAATCCTTATCTTCATGGGATGTCAGAGGAACAAGAGCCAGAAGCCTTTGTAGAGGAGCCTAGCAAGAAGGGTGCACTTAAGGAGGAGTAAGCATCTTTGAAGAGCCCAATATAACATTTTCCCCTTAGACCCACTGTGGTTAGAAGCAGCTGATGCAGAAATTCCATTGTGTGAAGAGCTCTAGTAATTTCTTTTCTTTTCTTTTTGTGGAAAGTCTCTTAACTAATGTTTCTACTAAGTAATGCTACTTAGTAATGCTACGTAATTCTACTAAGCATCTTTTTTCTACCACTGCAAAACATTGAAGAAAAATGCCAATTTTAGCATGTTTGTATAAAATGTGAAAATATATTGCAGATTGTTCTAGATTATTTTGCTCCTTAAGTATAATGTACAATAGGGCTCACTTATAAATATGCAGGACAGGTGTTACAAAGTTTTCTAAAAATTTGAAACTGGAATTTTAGACAGAGGGACAAATTAGAGGAAATCCTGCGTGGGTTAACACCGCGTAAGAATGATATTGGAGATGCAATGGTTTTCTGTCTTAATAATGCTGAAGCTGCTGAAGAAATTGTAGACTGCATTGCTGAGTCACTGTCCATCCTGAAAACTCCACTTCCCAAAAAGGTATGATTGATCTCTCTGTTTTCTGTGTGTTATATAACATTTCTGTATGATTTTTCAAATTATTGGTTGACACTGGCAATAAATTAACTCTCTTTCACTTCAAGGGGATAATTTACTTCGGTACCCAAATTATAGTACTGTAGTTGCAGAAACCAAACAGAAATTCAACTTATAGACATTCAATTTTGTCTCCTGCAAAGTTGTAAACATTGTGTCAGCTTTCAGCCATTTACTGTGTAATTTCCCCCCTATAAACAAAAATAGTTGTGAAGCACAAAAAATATCCCAACAAATCTATTAACTTTTCCTACTGGTATTCTGTTATTCTTTAAAATGGCAGTATCTACTGATGTTGCATGAATTTGAAGCTGTCTTAATGGCATACGGTACTGTTCATTATAAAGCAGACTAACATTGGTAACTTTACTTTGATCATGTTTGCAGATTGCAAGATTATATTTGGTTTCTGATGTGCTGTACAATTCATCTGCAAAAGTTGCCAATGCTTCATATTACAGGAAATTGTAAGTGTTAAAGCATTAAACTCTTTCAAAATTAATAATGGTAGACCTAAATATTGCGTATAGTATTTGACAGACTGTATGTCCCCATAGGACCCTACCTGAGCCCCTTCTTTCAGCCCCACCACCTTCACAGGTATGATAGTGGGGAGATGAGATAGCACCTTCTTGATGGTTGTTCTTAGGCCCTGGAACTCTCTTCCTAGAGATCTAGAATGATCCTCTCCTTATTATCACTACCCTGGCAGGCAAATACTTTTTTATTGCAACAGATTTTTGGAAATTTTTAAAAGAAGGGCCTTTTAAGATGATGCTGTACTTTTTAAAGTGCACTGTCTTGAAAACATTTTGATCATATATTTGTGTATTTTAAGTTGTTTGTAATGTAGCAATATTTTAATTCCATATTAATGTTGATCTTTTGTAGGTTGTAACTATAGTAGTAGTAGTAGTAGTAGTAATAACCACAACAGCAAATATAATAGTAGCAACATTAGCAGCTACTGTATTAGTCTTCATGAGCTACCATAGTCAGCCATATGATTATTGCAGAGTGATAGAAAAGGTGTTTCTGACTCCTTTGATCAACCTAGGCTGCATCTGCACTGCAGAAATAATCCAGGTTAACACCACTAACTGCCATGGCTCAATGCTATGGAATTCTTGGATTTGTCATTTCGGGAGATATGTAGCCTTCTCTGTCAGAGAGCTCTGGTGTCATAACAAACTGCAATTCCCAGAATTCTCTAAGAATTGAGTCAAGACAGTTAAACTGATGTCAAACTGGATTATTTGTGTAGTATGGTTGCAAACCTAATCTGTGTAACTGTCCTCTATAGCATATGGTCAAGATCAGTTGACAAAGTACAACTTAGTATTGTTCTGTGTGTGCTTGTGCGCGCGTGCGCGCACACACACATATATAATTTTTGTGTGTGTGTGTGTATTTCATGCTTCTAAAATATAGTAGTAAAATTTTTCACTTTTTGTAACTATTTTATAGTGTTAAAGATTTATTCATAGATTAAATTTCAGATGTTCTCCCCATAGGTTCAGAGCCTCTTTCTGTGACTGAAAAATTAAGGAAATGTTTTTGCAGCTCTAGTATAGAACATGTGACTTATGCAAAGTCTAATTTATGGAAACTGTCTTTTCAGTTTTGAGACAAAATTATGTCAGATATTCTCTGATCTGAATGCTACCTACCGGACAATTCAAGGCCATCTACAGTCTGAAAACTTTAAGGTATGTATATGTTTTATATTGAAGTGTCATTTGGAGAAGATGGAGAATTCATATACAGTATTTAATGACATGCATTATTGCCCTTTAATGAGCCATAAAGATATAAAACAAAAAGAATTTACTATAAAGTAACAGAATGAGAAATAACAGCATAAAATATATTGTTAGTAGAAGGCCTGGTAGAATATGCTCACTGTTAGGTGCCAGAGTATACATATTGATATCAGTGTCAGGTAAAATCTCTGCAGAGATATTTTTTTTATAAGGAAGTAGCACAAATGTGAAGACTCCCAGAGGGAATTTGGACTGTAAAGTGGAAAATTCTTCAGCAGAACATACATGGACTTACAGTGCAATTCTGTATGTGCCAGCTCAGAAATATGTCTCACTCAGTTCAGTGATGCTTACTGCCAAGTAAGTTAGGGCTGGAACAAATGGCCCAAATATGCCTCCTTCAGGGCGTCATTACTGCACAGTGTTTAGACACCGCATGTTGCAATGATGCCTTCGAGCTGCCTAGAAGCTAGGTGACTGCGCAGATGTGGGTGGCTTCAAGGTGTTCTGACGGCACAGCATTTTTACTCTGTATGCTGCTGAAGCAACTGGAAGCTGCCATGAGGCTGTGGTGGCGCAGCGAAAGCACTCATATTTGCTAGCTGAAGAAAGAGGGGATCTTTTCTGTTCCTTTTTTGACCAGGTTGAAGGTGGATTGGGGCCACTGCGTGTGGTTGCCATGGCCCCAATCTGTCTTCGGGAGGGCCAGCTTCAGGCCGCCCCTTCAGAGCCATTTGTTTCGGCCCTTAGTTTAGGAATTCAAGCTTAACAGAAAAAATATTAATGCATTTGAAAAGGCGGTGAATGGCTCCAGTAAAATGAGGAAAATTAAGACATTCTTGTATATAAAATGACTTCAAAATGACAGTTAGAGATGAGACTATTTTCAAGCAGAGAGCAACTGCAGGAAGAATGCCCCCCCCCCCCCCAATCCATGCCACGCTGGTGTGCTGCAGTGTTACATCTGGAAGCGGTGTAATGTCAGTTCTGACCACCATGGTGGCTGAATTTTAGACTTTTATTTATCTTTTGGGGGCTGGGGTGAATTGGAGGCAGATAAACTATCCATGTTGTGTTTGGGCTGATTTTGGGGTGAAAACCAGCACAAACATTTCAAACAGTTGGGGAGGAGAAGTTCTAAAGGGTTTCAAAGGCCACACTTTGTTGTCCCAATGGCTTCATGCAGCCCATTTAGTCTGCACGGGCCATATTTTTCCCATCCACCTTATAGTAGGAATGAAGTTGCTGACCATTTGAAGAAGCAACCTGGTCACGCAGGTTATTTATTTGTTTCACACTGGATTGTTAATTTATTTAGAGTATTTATACCCTGCCCTTGAGCTAAAAAGATTCCCAGGGTGACTGTGATGCTCAGATGAGGCATGGATCGTTCAAAATTAAACCTCCTTGATTTCCCACTTTTCCGACATCAAGTTTGTTCTGTCCCCTTTTTAAAATTTGCAAAAGATGTCTTATGAGTTACTTTATGTTAAGTTGAATTAAAGTTGTTAGAGATTTCTTAAAGCAAACCAAATGTTCTACTCAGCTTGCTTTCAGAAGATGCGAATACTGTAGTGTAATTCTACATTCAGTTTTTATTACATTCTGTGTGGATTTTATTATTTGTTATGGTTTTACACCAGAAATTTAAAAGTCTATGTAAGTAGTCTCTGAAGGGCACAGTGCTGAATATATGTATAGCCTCACACTTTATATTCTCTTGTTAAAGTACTTCCCAATACAAATGACTAGCATTGTTTACTACTTTTAGCAACGGGTAATGACATGCTTCAGAGCATGGGAAGACTGGGCGATTTATCCAGAACCATTTTTGATCAAACTGCAGAATATTTTCTTGGGGCTTGTAAATATTATTGAAGAAAAGGAAATAGAGGTAAGTGTGAGATAAGACAGTTATTGATACTATTGATGTGGAAGCAAACAAGAGAACCTCGGGGCTTAGAGGTAAGGAAAAAATAATGACAACAGCTTATACAAACATTTTAGGATACAAGGGCTCTTTTGTTTCCCAGACGAAACTATCCTTTGATATGAGGTTACATAAGCAGGTTGTTTTCCTAATATGAATGTTAACATTGTCCATACCTTTGCCTTTGAACTAGCTCATTTACCAGTTACGTATTGGAAATTACTTGGAACCTGAAGCACGTGCATTGCCTGTTTATCAGTATTCAGGTGTGTGTGAATGAGAAGGAGAGATAATTTTAAAGTATCAAAATGTAAAATAATAGTCTCTTATCTCTTCCATGTTGTGTGGCTTCAGTTGGACTAAAAGACATTATTTTATAAGGGTGTTAGTTTCAAGTATTTGGAATTTGCTCCAGATGTTGTGAGAGCCAAAAAATTGTCATCTGTGGGCCCTACGAAAGTGTGTAGCACATACAAGCATTGCTATATATTTTCACCACAAGAAATGAATTCTCTGCATAGTTACAGAATCTGAGGAAAATGTTTTACATTTGTGGCCACAGAGTAATTTCAAATCAATTGTAAATGTTCAGCTGCTTGGGCATACTTTATTTTAGCTTGTTCATGCATTCATGAAAAGAACAATTTTTTCTGCGTGTGGATCCACTCATACAGCTCTGTGTGTATAATATAACTTTGATGCTAACATATATGCAGCACCATAAACAAGATAGTCTGGAACATCACCTCATGATTGTGGAAATCAGCCACAGGTGCTCATGTCACATTGTACATTAGGGTGCAAGTAGACTTAGATCCTTTCTTGTATGGAATTGCTAGATTTATGACTTGGCCAGAATCAGTAGATAACTGTTGTTTTTGGACATTTGTATGAATGAATAACACTATGCTGGAAAAAGTATGTGAAATGAAGCAGTAAACAAGGAAAGAACTAAGGTTATAAAGCTAACTCTAAATGTATGGTTTGTGTACAGGAAGTACCTGATGACCTTGATGGAGCTCCCATCATTGAGGAAGAGCTTGATGGTGCTCCTCTAGAAGATGTGGATGGAATTCCTATTGATGTTGCTCCCATTGATGACCTTGATGGAGTTCCTATTAAGACTCTTGATGATGACCTTGATGGTGTACCTTGTAAGACGTGCCTAAATTTAGTGTCTAATAAGAATCCTACTGTACCATTTGCATTTATTGTACAAATAGATGCAACATACATTATGATTGATATTTAAATGCAGTATTTGTCAAAAAGAGCTTTTTGTCTTTCCACCTAAACCCAGCCTTCAATTTTCCTTTTCTGTTCCTGTTGACAACACTTCTATTCAACCGGTTCATAAAGCCCTCAATCTTGGTTTCATTCTTTAATCTCTGTCCAGCATTCAGCTGCATGTATTATCACATTTCTCCTCTTTTTCCTCCCTTCATTGGCTCCCCTTCCCCTTCCGCATCTGGTACAAGCTTTTGTTGTTGACTTTCAAAGCCCTCCATGGAATGGCCCCTCCTTATTTGTCTGAACTTCTTTCTCCTTACATTCCCACTTGTACCCTCCATTCTGGTAGTCAAGGTCTCCTGTCCCAGCCTAGGATTGCCACTGCCTCATTCCGGATTCGTCTCTTCTTATTTGCTGCCCCTCACTCCTGGAGCCTTCTTCCCCCACATGTGCACCTCATCACGTGCGCACCTAACCAGTTTCAAAATTGAGTTAAAGACTATATTGTTTAGAGAAGCATTCCCAGAGGTGAGCCCCTCTCTGCCCCAGGATGTTTGAACTATCCATTAAGAAGCCGAGCTCTCCCTCCAGTCCATCTCCCTTGGTCCAGGCCTCGGAGGTAGAGAAGAACTGCTGGATTTGTTCCCCCTCTCTACCACCATTCCCTTCTCCTTTTGTGTCATGTATTTTTAGATTGTAAGCCTGAGGGCAGGGAACCGTCTAATTAAAGATTGTATGTACAGCACTGTGTAAATTTACAGTGCTATATAAATAAAGGTTAATAATAATAGTAATAATAATAATAATAGTAATACTTTCAGTTAGAAATTTACCTTTAGAAAAGCAGAAGATTTGATATCTCTGGGTTGATACTAGTCAATTTTGTAGAAGCATGACCTGTATTTTTTTTATATCACTTGTTCATAATCATTATAAGCTCTTTAATATATGCTTATTTTGAATACATCCTAAAACTGTTGTGATGTCAAAAAGTTTTTAAAAATCTGATTCAGTGACTCTCTTTTTATGGGCTAGCTCTAATGTGATAAAAGCTCAGTTCAATGTTGAGGCCTCTAATGCCATCTGGGCTTAATTTCTGTTTTTGTGGAGTGAATCTTCTGTCTATATTCCTAAATGGCATGATTCTAGGAAGGATCTTTCTGAGCCCTTTTCTGAATGTGCTCAGGGTGGCAGTTGTAACTTAGGGGCAAAACAGAGTAGCAATAAGAGCTGGGTTGGGGGCATTTAGATGTCACATGCTTTGATGCCGGCCCCATGTTATTGGGAAGCTACATGGCTGACCACATGTGCAGTGGCTTCACAGCATTTTGGTGGTTACATGCACTGTGCTGCCAAAATGCTGAAAAGCCATGGTGGTGGCAATGGTGGCCTTTTTCCACCCAGAAAAGAAGCAGCATTTTGTGGGTGCTTTTTGGGGTGGAAAAACACCAGATCAGGGCACAGTTGCTGTGACCCTGATCCAGCGCACAAAAGAGAGGCATGACGCCACTTCTTTAAGACCATCTGTTTTGGTACTTAGTGGGACTTTGTTTTTGATTAAATATGTATGAGTTTTTCTCTACACATCAGCTTTTAGTCACAGGGAAGTATGCAACTTCTGAAATATTACGTATTTTTGAAGTGTACTAAAATAGAACATACTAAGTTAGATAACTTTTGAAATTTAAGTAATTGCTTAAACCTTCTTTTCAACAGTGGATGCTACTGAAGAGTCTAAAAAGAATGAACCTATTTTCAAAGTTGCTCCTTCAAAGTGGGAAGCAGTGGATGAATCTGCACTCGAATCACAAGGTTAGAGTTGTATTTACATTGTATTGTTCCTTTTAATGTAGCTGTTTCATTTCAATTGTTAACATAGCATTTCATTCCAAGTATTAATGAAACAGTAGTTTAGACATTCAAAAGACATTAAGTACTGCTCTTACTCTGTGATCAGAGAATTGGTATATATGTATGTATGTTTGTAAACATTTTTTTCTTTTTCCTTAGCGGTAACAACATCTAAATGGGAACTGTTTGACCAGCATGAAGAATCAGAAGAGGAGGAAAATCTGAAGTAAGAATGAAAAAGTTTGGGTTTATTTTATCAGCCACTTGAACTGAAACCTTCATAGGTGGTGTTACAAATGACATGGAAGTGTAACATTTTCATGCTTCAGTCATATGTGGAAATTTGCAATCCCCCCACCATGAAATAAATTGTCACTATTAGCAGATGGACAGAAGCATTTTATTACTGTTTCTGTAGCCTATGAAAGACCAATCCCATTGATTTCAGTGGCATTTCCAAGAATGGAGTTTAGGATGAATTTAAATGTGTATACCATTTTCTGGAAATGAATTCTGCAATCTCTCCTCCTGTTAAATGCAAATTTCACATACTAATTAATTGGATACCAAAATGATTGAGGGAGAGAGCAGATGTCCTAAGTTGTGTGGTGTAAAAAATGCCACTTTCAGACAGTTCTTAATGACATCACTGGGATAGGGAATGTAGAGATTTTAAATCATCCCAACTACCTTGTAATTGAACTTGGGAAGGGCAGGATATGCATTAATAAGTCTTTCTTCTTTTATACCTCTTACTTCTATTGATTTCAACAATCAGAAATGGGGAGGTTAAAATCTTTACATCCCTGTGAAATATAGGAAAGTGGCTATTCATGTTTTCTATAATTTCATCATTACATTCTTTCTTTCTATAATTTCATTTTTACAGGTATTAGAGCAGGAAACGAAATAAATTACAATTAAATTAAACAATTCATATTCTTATAACCTATGAATTGTAAACCACATCATCTTAGATATGCATACTAATGCTAATAGTTATATGTCCATCTCTGTTCTTCCTTAGATTGATACTTTTCCTATAAATTGTATTCTTCCTATTTCTCATATATCTAGCTCATATTTATGGTGTGTGTGTGAGAGAGACAGAAAGTGTGTGAATGTAAGTTAATACATTTGTGTGTGTGCATGTATGACCCTTGACTTGTAAGCCAGCAAATCACTTGGCCTACAGAACATAATACTAGCTTTACTGGGAAATGGTTTGTGTTGCAAATCTTTCTCTGTAGAGTAATTTTAATGAAATTCATGTTTTAAAGCCAAGAAGAAGAGAGTGAAGATGAGGAAGATACTCAGAGTTCTAAGTCAGAAGAGCATCACTTGTACTCCAACCCTATCAGAGAAGAAATGTCTGATTCAAAGTCTTCAAGCAAATACTCAGAAATGAGTGAGGAAAAGCGTGCCAAACTCAGAGAGATTGAGGTAGGAGCATGTGTGTGTGAGAAAGACAAGAAATGGTGGTACAGATTTTGCTTTATCGTAGTCTAGTACAGTTATTTCAGATAGTGAGAGTCCAAGAGATAAGAGTTTCAAGGTCAGTGTCTCCTTCCAGGGAGACAAAAAGGAGTCTGCTAGAATTAATGGCACTAAACCGATCGGAACAAAAAAACATTCTGAGCCATAAATTTAATTTGCGTATCCATACACGTGCCTCAACAGATAGCATCCCTGTTTCTAGATGGAGATGGGATTCGAAACACAATTTGGGGCACCTAAGATTGTTCTTAAAAATTTTGTTTGAACTGCCTCAAAGGTTGTAAAGCTATTGAAAGTACAAATCTCAGAACTGTATAATAGTTGTGCTAAGATCTTTAGCAACAAAGACTTGGAGTGCTACTGGAATGTATTGGCCTCCCTTATTATAATAGAAAGAACATAAAGCTTTAATACTTCTTTGTGTATTCAGTACAGCATTTTTCTGGTGTAATTTGGTAGATCCCTTGTCATGAAATGTGATTCCCAGATATTTATAAGTGGACACCTGTTCTATGGAGTGATCATCTAGGGTTTACTTGTATCGGAGATGGCTCCTTGAGAAGACCATTACTTTGGTCTTATTATAATTAATTTTTAGGGCATCATTTGTACAATAAGTTGCTAAAGCTCTTAGAAATCTGTTCGTTCCTACTTTTGTGATGGACATTAGAACAACATTGTCTGCATAGACAAGAATTGATAGAGGCTTATTTGACAGTCGGGGCATGTGCTGATATTTCTGATAGGGTCAAAATCATGGAGTTAATATAAAAATTGAAAAGAGTAGGTGCTAGAATACAACCCTGTCTGACTCCATTCGATGTGAAAAATAGGTCTTGTTGCATTGCCTTAGCTATTACAACGTATTACTACTCGAGAATTCTCGTGTAGTTTACGAATTAATATTAGCAGTCGTTTATTAATGTTAGTGGTCTCAAACTTTTTCCATAATCTATCTCTTGATATAAGATCGAATGCTGATTTAAAATCGACAAATGCAGTAAACAGTGTGCCCCTAGCAGAAGCAACATACTTTTCAGAAAGATGTTTAAGGACCAGGGCATGGTCAATTGCCGAACGGTTTTTCCTAAAGCCAGCTTGCTCTTCCCTGATGATATCTTCCTCCTCAAGCCATTCTTGGAGCTTATCCAATAGGTGTAGAGCATACATTTTGCTTATGATATTGAGAAGGCTAATAGGCCTATAGTTTCCAGGATCATTTTTATCTCCCTTTTTATATACAGTTGGCCCTTCTTATACACGGATTCAAGCATACACGGTTTGAAAATGTTCCAAAAAAGTATAAATTTACCTTGATGTTCCATTTTTTATTAGGGACACCATTTTGCTATGTCATTATATTTAATGAGACTTGAGCATACACAGATTTTGTTATACACGGGGGATCTTGGAACCAAACCCCAGTGTATAACAAGGGTCCACTGTATTGGTACAATAATAGCAAGGCCCCAGTCCTCAGGGATTCAATATTAGATTTAAACACTTCGGAGGGTATGTGGTCATTTCCCGGGGCCTTACCTGGGGTGATTCTTGTTATCAGGCTTCTTATTTCCTGGTTGGAAACTGGTAGCCATTTTGGAAGCTCTTCAATATCAACGGGGAAATGATTTTGTTTGTATCGGGATTGCTATAAAATTGTTCCCAACAATTGACAGGAATTGAATAAGTCATACTTACTGTCCTTGGCCAGTCACTAGTTACAATTTTCCAAAAAGTAGATGTATAAAAAAGCTTAATAATAATAATAATAATAATAATAATAATAATAATAATAATAATAATAAT
>NC_056524.1:235998698-236019371 GCF_019175285.1 Sceloporus undulatus
GTATCTTTATTATTCACTGCTGTTATTAAAGTACACCAAGAATTTTTGAGGGCTGTTGCTTTTTTATTTTTATCAGTTTCTTATATTTTTTTCTTTAATGCAAACCATTCAGATGGAATTGTTTGTACATTTTTTTGTCTATAAATTTTATAGTTTTCCACCAGGATCTGTTTCATGTTAATGCAGTCCTGGTTGAACCAAGTTTTATTTTTTGTATTCTGATTTAAGGGCCTTGGGGCATATTGGTCGAGTTAGCAAGTTTTTAATGGTTAAACTTAGTTGTTGAATGGGTTCAAATATATCATTTGGGGATTCTATTTCCAGTATTGAGTTTCGTAAGAAGAGACATTTTTCAGAATTTAAGATAGTTTTTAGATTGCTTTCAACCTTAGGGAACCACTTAATACCGATGGGTCTCAATTCTAATTTGCCTTCTGGAGGGGCACTCCGCTCTGCAAAATCAACTTGTGAAACACATTTTCTTGCTTGGACAGGGGATATGACTGTGGTTTTGAACTAATATGTCTTGAATGTGGTGCTCTATTACAAAATATAATAGAGGTGTTTGCGAGGTGCTGGCAGCCTACTCGTTGTGTGTTTACCTGATCGTGCAGTCCTATCCTTACTTTTTATCCTTACTTTTTATAAACTATCATTTGTTTATACTCTCCAATCTGCCTGTACATGAACCTATGGTATAAAACTAAGTTATGTTTTAAATTGGAATTTTGTAATTGTGCTGGCCAAATGGCTGTCATAAAGTTATTATAATATAATATAAGAAATGGTGGTACAAAAATCAGTTTGATAAATGCAACCTATCACTGAGTTTAGTAGAATGGGTTGACCATTATGATAGTGCTACTTTCATTTATTTTCACTTGATTTTAATAGGGTTTTATTTATTTATATTTAAGTTTTGCTTGTATTTGCTAATTTGTGCCGTGTAGGTTTAAAACTGGCATTAACTCTGTCTTCACAGTTTCACCATTGGAAAATCAACACACTTGCAAAGAACAGCTAGAGAGCATGTGCTGAGAACTGTAGAGGGTCAGGGAAACTAACAGACATCAGTAGGGTTGGACTGCCTCAGGTCCCCAACTAGGAGAAAATTGGAATATAAATTAAATGAATAAAGACTTGGGAAGATCAAGGAGTACTATGTAAATGTAATCCTATGCTATTTATTTTGCCTAACTATTTTGTGGAGCTTTTATTTGTGTTCCTGCTAAGATTTAAATAATAATAATTTTTGCCTTTTCCCAAACATGTTGCTCCCCCAAAAGTTTTTAGTTTTTTTTAGTGTTTGAAGACATTTATTTATTGCTTAAAATATTTTATCCCACTCTTTTGTTCTAAGATCTCAGGTTGGCAAACAGATAAACAATCTGAACAATTTAAATAATTCCAGGGACTGCTTTGTGACTGCATTGGTGAAAGGGAGAAGTGGATGAGCCCAAGGCTTTTTCTTGTAGTGATAAAATCATAGTTTAATGATGGGTCACAAGTAGGCTGTTGGCAGTAATTCATCTGTTAACAAGTTAATATTGTACTATGTTTACATATTTTCATGGAACACTTTTTTAATATGTGAGTGTTTTTTAAAAGCTAGTGTGCACATGATCTGTGGGTCTTTTAGAGGATCAAGGGTCAAATTGTATTGCTATATATTCAATAAAGAGGAAACCCCATCACCCTTGTATAAATTGGGCAGGAAAAAAAAATCTCTAAAATGTCAGCTTCTCAAATTTGAAAGAAAATTGTCAGAAGTCAGTTATCATCCTCCACTGTTCATGAGGAGTGGATTGAGTTTCAATATGAGGGAAGGGCTAGTTCTAGATTAATTGTACCAATTAGTTGTTTTGAATGGTCTTCATTGAAGATGTCTGAACTGTATGCCTAAGGGTTTTTTAAAAAAAGAAATTAAAACCCATAATCTTGTAGATGTTACAAATTTAACACATTTGTCTATCATACTTTTTAAAATACTGTACATTGTTTCATGTCTCTCTTCATAGCTGAAGGTAATGAAATTTCAAGATGAATTAGAATCTGGAAAAAGACCCAAAAAACAAGGCCAGAGTCTTCAAGAACAGGTTGAACACTATCGTGACAAATTGCTCCAGAGGGTAAGAGTACTACTTTGGGGGTTTTTCAAGGTTAATTTGAAAATTTCAGCTCATGTGGTAACAGTGAAGAAACTTGCTTAGACCTAATGCTAAACTACACTTTAATCTAATTTGCATGAACAGTGGTAGTTGTCAGTCTTGCACATCCCCCTGCTCTGTTGAGATAAATGAGAAATCCAGTGCTAAAGCCATTGTGATGCTGGTGCCTGTCACAGAATGCCTTTCACACCTTCCAACTCCACTGGCAGCGTAGAGATGCTCAAAGGCCAGCTTCAGAAGGTTTGCCAATTTTCTAGAATAGCTTTTTGGGGTGTTTAGCAGATTGCAGTGAGATTGAATTTAATAAGGAACATTTAGTCTAAAAGTGGCAAGATTGCTTCTGGTCTTATTGCAGCCACACCAGAGGATGCTAGGCAATCGTTTAAATGAAGTGTTTACACCTATTTATGCATATTACACTAAACTATAGTTTATATCTGAATAGTTTTTTAATTTATAAGCATAGGAAACAGACTTATACAGTGGGAGATTTCTGGTCTAATAAAATAGTCTCCCGAGTTTCATCCAGGAGTTTTTCCTGTCCTTACCTGGAGATCCTGAAGATAGAATGTGGGACTTACTAGATGCAAATCATGTGCAAATCACCGAGTTGTATTTTTTGCCATATAGAGCAGGAGAATATTGTGTGGCCAATGGATGGCATGTTGCTCTTGGGAAAGCACTGGGGCTGCTGAGGCCCCACCAGTCTCCTAAACAGCTGGAAATCATTAACAACTGCTACAAAATGGCCTGAGGGCACTACTTTGTTACTGAACACTGTTTGCAGGGGGTCCCCATTCCAGTACAGGTCCAAATCAGTGAAAAATGTAACTGCAAATCATTTCTGGTTTTATAGAATGGTGATGATGTGGCTCATACTGGGGTGGGAGGACTTAAAATAGCCCCTAACTCTCCATAGATCACCACCCAAATATAGAAGATGCTTCAATCTCTGTAATTTTTAGGTAAGGCACGGAAAGACTTTCTGATTCTCTGGAGAGTCTTTGTCAGTCATTGTAAACACACAGTTGACATCATTAAACATAATAATAATTTAATAATAATTTGTTTTATTTATATACCGCTATTCCAAAGATCATGGTGGTGAACAGCAAGTAAGCTAATTAGCAAGTAAGCTAATTTGCCCCCAACAGTCTGGGTACTCATTTTAGCGACCACGGAAGGATGCAAGCCTGAGTCAAGCTTGGGCCCTTTTGCTGGTCTTGAACTCGCAACCTTGTGGTTTTGAGTGTATGGCTGCAGTACAGGCATTTAACCACTGCGCCACCAGGGCTCCAGCTTTCTGCACTCCTCATTTCATAGGTTGCAGGTTATGTATTGGCACCATTCAAAATACTAGTTATGACATGGTTTAGGTTCAGGCTAACTGAGAGACTATGGGCCTGAACAGACTGGCCAAAATAAAGCTGCTTTGGGTCACTTTGAAGGTATGCTATTTAAATGATGCATGCGTCCTAAGAGGCCGGAAGTTATGCCAAAGTTATGCTCCAGTCCTAAGGACTGGAGCATAGCTTTGGTACAGCTTCTGGCCTCTTAAGATGCACATATCATTTAAACAGCATGCCTCCAAAGTGACTTGAAGCAGCTTTATTTTGGCCTGTCTGTTTGGGTCCTATGTCTTCCCATATGAACCTGATCCTCAGAAGAGGCCCTTCCACCACCTTCACAGGTATGGTTGTTGGGAGCCCTTAGGCTCTGGAACTCGAGGCTAGTATGGTCCCATCCTTGTTGTTCTTCTGTGAACAGATGAAGAAGTTTTTATTCAGACAAATGTTTAGAACTGAAGGTTTTAAGGAAAAGGCTTGTGAGAGGGTTCTGTGTTGTTTTAAATTGTAGTGTTTGAATTGCTTTTTCTTCTTTTTAAACATGTTTAAAATTGTTTTGAAAGACAT
This sequence comes from Sceloporus undulatus, assembly GCF_019175285.1. Lineage (NCBI taxonomy): Eukaryota > Metazoa > Chordata > Lepidosauria > Squamata > Phrynosomatidae > Sceloporus > Sceloporus undulatus. Next base: position 236,002,780 of record NC_056524.1, read on the forward strand.
AGCTGTCTTAGTTTGGAAAACCTGTATGAAAAGGAATCTTATAGGACCTTTGAGACCAGTTGTGCGAAAGAAGTTGTAGCATATGCTTTTATAGACTTGGTCTGCTTCCAAGTAGACCATGTCTATGAAAGCTTAATCTGCAATGTCTTTTGCACATTTAATCTCAAAAGTACTGCAAGATCTCTTTGCATACTTAAATAATTTTAATATTGTTAATAATTTAATTTTGCTTTAATGTTGACTTTTTGTATGCGTTAACTATTTTGGAATCCTTCAGTTTGTCAACTACTTTGAAATGGAAATCATGGGGGAAAGGCTGTATATAAATGATGATGACAATGATGATGATGATATGTTGAAATGTCTCTGGGTTTGGAAGGACTTGAATTGTGCATCCTAAATTGTCTGAAGTGCTTGATTACTTTTAAATCTAGGAGAAAGAAAAGGAAATGGAGAGGGAAAGGGAAAGAGACAAGAAGGACAAAGATAAATCTGAATCCAGATCAAAAGAGAAAAAAGAAAAAGAAGAATTTACACCAACAAGGAAAGAGAGGTATAAAATTTAAGAAAATTAGATAATCCCCTTCTTGAACTCAGCTTATGCAAGTAACTAAAATAATCACACCTCTGCTTCCACTTCCTTTCCTGTGTTCTCCTGAGTCAGAACGTAGATTTCCAGGAGTTCTGGCATGAAATAGATTATCTAGATCAATTTCAGTCTGACTTCAGGCATGGCTATGGCATAGATAGTTTTGGTCAACTTACTTGAATGGCCTACACTGGGAACTGGAGAGCAGTGTGTTCCTGATAGTTTTGCTTCACTTCTCAGTGCCTTTAAATACCATCAACCTTGGTATCTTTCTGGGTCACCTCTCTAGGATGGGACTTGGTGGCCCTGTGTTACAGCAGTTCTAGGAGGGGTGAAATCAGAAGCTGATCCTGGGGAATTCCTATTTGATGCCCTGGTTGTTCGCATGTGGTATCCCTCAGAGCTTGGGTGTGTCTATAATTTTGGGGTTCAGTTTCAGCAGTATGCTGATAACCACCCAACTTTGTCTTTCCTTAACATGTAAATCTATGGAGGATATTTTGGGCTAAACCAGTGTCTGCTGTCAGTAATGGACTAGATGAGGGTGAACAAATTTAAGCTTAGTCTAGACAAGACAGAAGTTTCCCTGGTCAGCCAAAAAGCAGACCAGGAAATAGGGATTAACCTTGTGCTGAATAGAGTTACATTGTTCCTGAAATCTCAGTTTGTAGCTTGGATGTTCTTCTGTATTCATATCTGAGCCTGGATGCCCAGATTTCAGTGGTGGCCACTGAGTGCATGGGTTCAGTTAGTGTGCTAATTGTGTCAATTTCTGGAGATGTCAGACCGGATCACAATAACTCATGCCTTGATTACCTTCCATTTGGATTACTGTTTGTTGTTGTGTGCCTTCAAGTTGTTTCCAATTTATGGTGACCTTAAGGTGAACCTATCATTGGGTTTTCTTGGCAAATTTCTTCAGAGTGTGTTTGCCATTGCCATTCTCTGAGTGTGACTTGTCCAAGGTCACCCAGTGGGTTTACATGGGATTCGAACCCCAGTCTCCAGTGTTGTAGTCCAATACTCAGACCACTGCACTACACCAGCCCCATTGGATTACAGTATCACACTATATGGGTCTGCCTTTGGAAACTGTTTGTAAATCTCTGTGTCCAAAATACTGCTGCTAGACTGCTCACTTCAACTGACTATAGTAAGCACATAATTCCCTTGTTGAAACAACATGATCAGCTACCAGTCCATTTCCAGGTACTATTCAAAGTATGTACATGACCTATAAAGCCCTGTATGGTAGCTTGCATGGAACCTGTCTGAAAGACCCTACCTCCCTATGTCAGCCTTCGTGAATCTTGAGATGATGATGATGATGATGATGATGATGATGATGATGATTAAGCTTTATTTATATAGCACTGTAAATTTACACAGCACTGTACATACAATTAAAATAGATAAATCTGCCTATGGCATACATTCTACACAAATAATTAAATAATACATATTAATTCATGTTATCATTCAATAAAATAGGGCAGACAACCATTTAAAACAACCTCAGATAACAATCATGCAGTGCCTAGGAATGGTTCCCTGAACAGTATAGTCTTCAACTCAGTTTTGAAGCTGGTTAAAGAGGTGATAACTCGTACTCATGGGGGAAGGAAGTTCCAAGAGTGAGGGGCAGCAAGCGAAAAGGGACGGATCTGGGACGGGGCAGTGAAGATCCTAGGCTGGGACAGCAGACCCTGACTACCAGAACAGAGGGCACAAGTGGGAAGGTAAGGAGAAAGAAGCTTGGATAAATAAGGAGGGACAGCCCATGCAGGGCTTTAAAAGTCAACAACAGAAGTTTGTAACGAATACGGAAAGGGAGGGGGAGCCAATGGAGGGATGACAATAAAAGAGAGATGTGATCTTCAGGGGAGGCTTTCTCTCTCATCTTCATCACAGGTATGGTTGTTGATAACATGAGAGAGATAGAGCATTCTTGGTAGCTGCTCCCTTTCTAAAAATCCCTTCCAAAGGAACTGGGTTGGCCCAGTCTGAACTCTTTTTAGTGGCAGGCAAAGACCTTTTTATTTAAATAGGCCTTTGGATATAGCAAAATCTGGATATAGTAAAAAGGTATAACTGGATATAGCAAAAGGGTCTTCAGTGAGGTGTGATACTATTATCTTATTTTTTTACTTTTTACTATTTTTTACTAGAATTGTTTAAAAAGTTTAAATCTTTGTACCATACATTGTTTATTTGTGTTCTGTTTTAAGCTAAAGTCCAGCTGCCATGGATCCTGTATTGGGGAAAAAGTAGGATATAAATAAAATAAAATTAAAAAATAAATAAATAAATTTAAAATTAAAGTAAATTTTAAAAAAGAGTTTAAGCAGTATAGGAAAGGAACCTATCTTTTAACACTTTATAAATCACCATGTACATTGACAGTGTTTTACCCTTACAAACAGCTTACATTTTATAATCTGATTATTTTACTGATGTCTTCAGTTTTTGTATTTTACTTCTAGAACTTCAGCCTTAGTCATATAATGCTTAGAAATTAGTTTTACAATGATGGGTGAGTAATTAGAATTCCTAAAATGCTTTTTTGCAGAAAAAAATAGAACAGTAATACACAAGTATAAATACTTTAAATATTTAAAGTAATTGCTTTTTAAAGGTTTAATTTGACAGGATAAAATGATGAAAAAACTCTTCTGTCCACACATCAGTTTACTCACAACATAATTGAAAAACAACCACAGCAAGAAGTTAAATTTAATGGCTAGTTCCATTGAATTAATTGCATTTTTATAAAATTTCATTGATTCAGTGGGTCTACTCTAGTAGGGGGCGGCGGTTCGCTTTAAGCCACTGTCACTCTTTTAAAATATTGGTCATGCAACAAACCTCATTCCATCAAAACCTATTATGAAAATTCTATTAGGATCACCTTGAAATATTTGCCATACATCTATATGCGTTCCATGTTTCTGATTTTTTGGTAGGTATTGTAACATATATACTCATGTATAAGTCAACCTCATGTGTAAGTCGAGGACAGACCTGGGCCCAAAATTTTGAATTTTGATATGACCTGTGGATAAGTTGAGGGTAAAACTTGGGGCTCAGCCTGGGGTTCCTCAGGTCCATTCCATGGCGAAGTGAAAGTACCAGCATTGTGTCAGGGGGCACCTACTCCTGACAGCTGCGGCCACAATTTTTCCACCTCAGGCATTCAAAAATGTCTTTTACCACTCTACTCAGAGAAGGAGATGATTCCTTTTTTGATAAACTCTGCTACAGAATGTCACAGGAAAATGTAAAAGAAGCACTGCCCCCGGTGGTGGTTCTTTGGCATGTCTCTGCATTGGTGCAGAGAGTGGAGGTGACTCTTTTACGGTAGGGTTTCCTTGGGCAGACTTTTCACCACCTGCCTGCCCTTGGTTGTCTATTCCTTATCTTCTCCTCTTCCTCTCCACTCTCTCTTAGAAGACACGGAGGCTGGGTGTGGATAACTGGGTGGGTGAGGAATCATTCTTCATCTTTCTTGTCACCACCACTCTTATTTTGCTCCTTGCTTCTGTGAGGTTTGGGCATTGTCCGGTAATACAGAAGCTGGTACTGATCACTCACTCTTTTCTCCCCTCAACTGGCCTTCTTCTCTTGACAGGATCTCTCTACCATGGCTGGAAGAGTGGCTGGTTTTTGTCTTTTGCTTACTTTCTCTAGCTCCTCTCCACTGTAGACAGGGTGGTTGGATGGCGGTGAGGCCCAGGAGACAGCAGGCAAAAGATGAGAAGCCAATTTCTCTTTCAGCTTCAGTGGAGGGGTCTGGCAGAAGGAGTGAGCAAAGAAACAATGTAGTGACAAGGAAGATTTGGGGTATCCACAGCTGGTTCGCTTTTTCCCAGTAGATAAGACCCCCACATCCTATAGTTTGGGTTATGCTCCTCACACGCACTCCAGGTAGGCAGGAAGTAAAAAGAGAGACCTTCTGGTGACCCCACGTGGGTGGAGCTAATCCTAGAAGGCCAGTCTTGTCCTGCCTATCACTCCAGTAGAATGTGTTTGCTGTTGCTCTGCAAACAGCTTGGTGGGTGAAGAAGTTCCCAAAATCTTCTTATCACTGCTGCTGTTTCTTAGTTAAATGCTTCCACCAGATCTCACTGCCATGGCTGGAGAAGTGGCTTGTTTCTCATCTTTTGCCAGCTTTCTCCAGCTTCTCTTCACCATCCATCCCAAGAGAGAGAGAGAGAGAGAGGGGGGGGGTTTACCTTTGGCTCTCCATAAGTTGGAAAAAATGACTTGAAGGCACACAACAGCAACATATACAGCAATTAGTTGATTTAAATTTCAAACTTTATTTAGACGTGCAGATTTCACTAGCCTTATTTCTTTTGGTGCTTTGCAAAACTTAACTCTCATTGCTGTAAGTATATGCATAAGTGGCTTATTTGAATATTCATAGATTTTTAGTGTTCTTCACTTTTCAAATGGGTGGAGAACCGTTTTGATATGATGAGATGACAGATACCTTTGCATAGATGTTCATGTTTTCTGTTCTTGCAAAAGGAAAAGGCGGCACAGCACATCTCCCAGTCCATCCCGTAGCTGTGGAAGTAGGCGAGCGAAATCACCATCACCAAAATCAGAACGCTCAGAGCGATCTGAAAGGTCACACAAAGAGAGCTCACGTTCCAGGTCTTCTCACAAGGATTCTCCCAGAGATGCCAGTAAAAAAGCCAAAAGGTAAAGCAGATTGTTTCCCAAAACGCCTTTTATTATCCCAAGAGTTTGTTACATTCACATTTATAATTCCTTTCTTAGATTTTTATTTTCTTATGGAATCACATGCTTTTGTGCAGTCCTTTACATTTCTGCTGAGACATTTGTTTTCATTTACCAATTGCCAATTTGACTGAGAAACCAAGTTAATACAGATATTCTGAGTGCTGTTCAAAAGGCCACCCCATAGTCTTAAAAGTTCCACTTTATTTGTTGCTAATTGTCCATTGATAATTTTAGTTGTCATTGTTTAAAGTCCCTGATCATCTGTTGTTTTGAAAAGGGTTGTCCTCAATGTTATCTACCAGTAGATGTCACCGATAAGTGCCTAAGTAGGAGCACCATTCAGTGAATTTGGTAGGGTGACTGAGATGAGAAAAGGAAAATCAAACTATTCATCCCAGAACTGGAGATGGAGGAACACAGCCATGCTGTGATTTGGACAGAGGATTGCAAGCATTCAGATAAAAAACTTCCATTAAGAAACCAGAGGCTCCTAATGATTAGAGTTCTGACCAAGACCGGTGGGATAATAGTAAACTTAACAGTTAGAAGGAACTGAGACATATTGTATAACAAATAACAAAGTGAAGAAAGGTCACTTTTTTGAAACTAGGGTAAAAAGATGTTTATTGGAGAGGCAGCTGAAAGTAAAAATAGAATTGTGGGAAGATGTTTTTAGTAGAAGAGGTTTGTAAGGGGGATGATTCAGGGAAAGAAAAGTCAAAGTGAAATAAACATGTTAATCTTTGCAAATAATAGTATCATGAAATCCTAAAATTCTAGAGTTAGAAGGAACCTCCAAGGATCATTTAGTGCAGTGGTCCCCAAACTTTGGTCCTCCAGGTATTCTGGACTTCAGCTGTGAAAGCTCCAGCCAGCTTGACCAACATTCAGGAATTCTGGTAACTGAAATCCAAAACTTCTGGAAGACCACAGTTTGGGAATCACTGATTTAGTGGTATCCTTTGCCAGTGCAGGAATTAACAACTAAAGCATCCCTGGCATGGGTATTCACAGATTTTATTAGCAGCATACAAATTATTTTTCAACACATTAGGTTGAAAGAATTTAATAGAATGATTCAGTAGGCTCATGGGAATGACATAATTTTGATAATGAACTAATAATCCCTGAATTCATGTAGACACAGCACCAGAGGAGCTCTGTGATGTCACCCGCTTTGTGGTGCGATGTGTGGCATCACACTGGCCTGGGGGCGGAGACAGGGCATGCATCTTGTGGACACCATGCCCCGACTCCACCATCAGGCCGGCCTTAATGGCTGGTGTGTACAGCCCCTTCATCTACATTAATAGAAGCATAATTTCCAAGTTTAGGGAAGTAATAGTTCCGCTATATTATGTGTTGATCGAACATTGAGTATTGAGTTCCATTCTGGGTGTCTCATTCTAAGAAGGATATAGACAAGTTGGAGCAGGTTCAGAGAAGGGCAGGAAAGATGACAAGATAAACGGAGAACAAAGTGTATGAAGAGGAGTTGAAAGAACTGTGCAGGTTCAGTTTGGTGAAGAGAGGACTGAGGATTGACAAGACTGCACTCTTTAATACATTAAGGGCTGGCTGTCACAGAGGAGGGGTAGACCTGTTCTCTGCTGCTTCAGAGGAAAGAACCAGGTGTAGTGGTTTTAAGTTACAGGAGAGTATATTTCAATTGAACTTCAGAATGAACTTCTTGACAATAAGAGCGGTTTGGCAATGTAACTAATTTCCTAGAGAGGTGATGGGATCTTCATTGGATGTCTTCAAAAAGAGGCTGGGCAGCTACCTGCTAGGGCAGTGATGGTGAACCTTTTAGAGGCCGAGTGCCCAAACTGCAACCCAAAACCCACTTATTTATTGCAAAGTGCCATGTCCCTCTGGCTTTCCAGTAACAAACTCTGGCAAACTCTGTGCTGGGGCAATGGCACATGTGCCCACAGACAGGGCTCTGAGTGCCACCTCTGGCATGCGTGCCATAGGTTCGCCATCACTGTGCTGGGGTGTGCTTTAGCTGGAAATCCTCCATTGAACAGGGAGTTTCATGAGGTCCCTTCCAGCTCTGTGATTCTGTGAATTTGAATGCAGTAAAAAGATATGAATAATATGCATATTTTATTTTTGATCATCTTTAAAATTTATTCCTGAGTGCCATGGTACAGTTGATTATACTTAGAAAAGATTACATCAAACCCAGCATGGTTTAATTGCTCTTCAAATCAGTAAGAATGTGGATCACTACTGACTGAAAGAAATAAAATGAAAAATCTAGTGACATCAACAAATTTATTTCTAGGTCACCATCTGGCTCAAGAACACCCAAAAGATCAAGAAGATCACGATCAAGGTCGCCTAAAAAGTCAGGGAAAAAATCCAGATCTCAGTCCCGCTCTCCACACAGATCTCACAAGAAATCAAAGAAAAGCAAACACTGACATACCCTTTATTTTTATGATGCTGTCACTTACTGGAAATGCGGTTTTGGTTTTGTGCCTGAACAGTCTGTTTAACAAAACGAAACAAAACAAAAAGCATTCCTAATCTTTTTTTTGTGAATGCACGTGTATACTCATGAGTAACTGCATTGGTAGACCTGTCATTGTTTTATATTGTACAAATACCTTCATTGTGGCTACTTCCCAAAATGAGATTTTGTGTTTAGAAACTTCATCGGAAATGTGTGTAACTGATCTGCTGGCAGTAGTGATATTTTGTTTTAGAATGTTGTGAATTAAGGGGAAAAACACTATTGTTCCCCCCATCCCCTTTTTTGTAGCTTTGACAACTTCGAATTAGATTTCAAATAAAATCTGAAAAGAAAATGAAAAAAAAAATGGTGGTTTCTTATCCCCTCTGATAGTTTCCCTGGCCATACTTTCCCAACACAAGGCTGCAAAAGCAAGTCTTGAGCATAATTCTTCCATCTGATGGTTAGGTTAAAAAGTTCTTGGGTATATTGGGAGGTATCACATGACTATACCATTTGACTGAATTTTTGCTTAATTCAGGAACATGGTAACAGTTTTGCAGTAGAGATAATGTGCTTTATTTTTGTTCTGTACTGTAGCTTGGTCATAGCCTGCAGGCATAGTGAGAGCCCCTTTTCTCTGCCTGCCCTAATCTCTGACCACTATGCCTGCACAATGACCAATAAGTCAAGCTACAGAACAAAATTTAAAGCACATTATCTCTACTGCAAAGCTTTATTAACAAAATATACTGTAAAGGGAAAATACATTGTGTGTTTTAGGAGCCTGGAATCAAAATTTAGGCTTTTCTTATTTGGCCTTTTCTCTTTGTCCTTGTGAATTTCTTGAACCATTCATAACAGCATCATACTAATGAATATTAGACTAGGTTGAAATTTTAACCCAGTGTGTGAGGGCAATGCTAGTACACATTTCTGAAAATGGAAAGGCTGATCTGTATTGTACACACTTTACATGCATGCAGTTCTTTTTCTTGCATTTCACATGTGATACTTGAGGGTTCCTGTCTGAAATACCCAGTCTCTCATGAGAATGTTGCAAGATATGCAATTCTTCACTTAATGTGAAAACTATCTCAGTTAGCATCTTTGGTGAAATGGTACTGAGGCCAGAGTATTAAGTGTGTTGGTTTCTTTTTATGGAAGCAGTGAAAAACAGAAGCGATAATTCTTGTCAACAAATACTGTAGAATAATCATAACTTTAAAAACATACATAATAAATTGTCTTTATAAAAATGGCTTTTATCCTGGAAGGTGACCTTGTAAATGCATTTTTGTATTGAATTCATCCTTTGGCTGTGAAAATTGTCAAAAAAAGAGTAGCAGAAAATAGATTTTTTTAACTTGTATCTTTTTTTCTAATATACTTGTATTCCCTTCTCCTCCCATGATTTTGGATGCCATTTTGTTTTAAACATGCTTTTCTCTTTTGGCATTGATACAACATAGCACCTCCTCTGGGTCACTTAACTTTTTTTCCATGAAAGAAAAGTCACAAAAGTTCACTGTTTGTTTCCTGGAGGAGTGGGCAGATTGTAATAAAAATGCAAAGTATAAAGGGACCTGGACTCTGGTGAAGTTTTCTTTTTGTATATAATCATGCAATGTAGAAAGAGTTAGGTACTCTGTTTTGCCATATGGGATTTTAAAGTGTCACAAGAGGCTTCAAATTTGCACACACTGCAGGGCAATGAAATACAGAAGTGTCCCTCCCTCTTTTATTAATGGGATCCAGACATCCTTTGTTTCTGTGTCTAAATGTGATTCTGCTGATTTAAAGCTAAACCCAATGTGAGGGTGGTGATAGCATCTGTATTTTATTCTTTCCTCTCAGCCAGCTGTCCATGATGCTGAAAAAAATTCCCTGGATAGTTTCCCAGCACTCCGGAACAGGATTTTAGGTTGCATCAAGTGCTACAGGAGGGGGAGGGTAATCCATTTTCACTAGAGGAAATATGCCATTCAGTGATGCCCATCATCTATTAAAATATGTCTAACCTAACCAATAAATTGAGCAAAAAAATAAAAACTTTAAAAAAGTAAAATTTTAAGAAGTTCTGTTTTATTTATTTGCTGCCTTCTACATGCTTTATGCTTTCAGGTCATAAAGCTATTTAAATAGCTTGAAAACACATAAAGCTAAAAATAAAAGGCACAAAACAGAATGATCTCAGACTGATGGTAGTCTTTTTGGAAATGGCCTTGTATGAATTGCCTGGTTCTTCATTTCTTATCTGCCCCTTCCCTTTGTGCATAGATAGTCATCCCTAGGAAAACCACAGAGCAGTTGCCCTAGCTGAACTCACTTGTCAGAAGCTATTTCTGTATTTATATTAAATATTACACATTTATTTCCCTTTTTCTTCAAAGAAGCACATGAGTTTTCCCCCCCTGCTGTTGTTTTAATCACTATAATCTTGTAAAGTACATTGGGCTTGGAGGAAAGTGATACAAACCTTGCTGGGGGGGGGGGGAAGTGTTTACCCAGTTGCAAAACCTCACTGTCTCAGAATTCGTCTAAATTTTTGCACTGTCACAAGCTTCCAAGTTTATATAAGATCCACGATACCTGTCCTATATGAGACCCATGGCCCATCAACACAGAAGGATGATACTGAAAAGGCTAAAAAATAATATATACATTGTTAATGGGGGATGGTTTTTCTGTGGTGTTTGCATCCATGAAGTGATTCATGGCATGGTATGATCTGTGCTGACCATGACCTGAAGGTTACAGATGACTGAAACATGTCTTGGGGCTTTCCCCTGAATCCTTATAAAATAATTGCCCTTCACTATTTTAATGTTCACCCAAGCATGGAAAAATAGCTGTTGCTTTCTTCCACAGTCATTGGAATTGATGGTGATTCCATGTGGATGTCTGGGATGCCTTGGATTGTATGGACTCTGTTATTGTGAATATGGTTTAGGCCACTCTTGTGTATTGTTCATACATTATCTGGACGGTCTTTGGTCTTGTCCTTCTGGAAACAGTGTGAGCTTACATATGTTGGTAGTTTAGAGGAAGACATTCTTCATTCACGAAGAAAAGCCATAGAGAGTATGTAGAGAGATCTTGTAGCACCTTTGAGACTAAATGAAAGAAGTTGGTAGCATGAACCTTCGTGGACTTAAGTCTACTTCCTCAGATCCATTTGGAGGAAGTAGACTTAAGTCTACGAAAGCTCATTTTGCCAACTTCTTTCTTTCAGTTAGTATCCAAGGTGTTACAAGATCTCTCTACATACTGCTACATACTAACACGGCTGTATCTTTATGGTGAAATTAGATGTTGCATTCACAATACAATGCTGGAGGAAATGGATGGCTGGGCAACTGGTTAATATTTGGTCAGAGTTCAGTGTGGCACTGGCAAACAGAGTCAGCCACTTTGTCCAGTTTTGTGAAGATTCTATGCAGGATGGTCTGACTGATTAATTAGGCCTTGAATTTGTTCCGTTTGCAGCAAAGATGTTCTGGCAAAGATGGTGGGGGCTTTCAAGGATTAAGACTGTTTCCTCAATGCTCTTCCAAAGAGCTAGATCAGAGTTTCTTTTTCAGATATTTCTGTCTTGAGTGCTGCTGGAGTTACTCCTAGTCCTAATCTGGAGTAAGATATTTTTTCTTGGTGTTACTCCTACTCTTGTAAAAACCTCTTACTCCTTACTCCTACTCTCCAGCTTGTAAGTTTCTCTCTTTGCCCCCCAGTGCAATATAATAAAAAACATTTTTTGTGTTTGCATATACAATATAATAACAGGAATAAGGAGTAACAAAATATATTGCTAAATTCATATAAACCAGTGCTCTCTTTTGTCCTCATTTTTTGGTGGTGTGTTTGCTGACTACCAGTGAGAGAGACATTGAAGATGTCCAAAAAGGTAACTTTTCCAAACTCTGCCTCCTACATTTTTTGAGGCATTGTAGGTTCACTTGGGGAAACTGTTCTAGAAAATGTAGTGACGGTGCTTGTGGTGACAGGGTTTGGATGAGTTCCTTTTTGGACTACAACTCTCACAGTCTCACAGCCACCATGGCTGGTGTCATAATGGCTGACTGGTGGAGTTTGAGAGTTTTAGTAAAAGTAACATTTCCAGGCTGTCTGGAGATAGGAGACTACCAAATATATTGCTTGATACGTACAGCAAAATGGCAAGGCTCTGAGTAGGTAAGCAACCTTGAAGGAACCAGCATCTGATTCCTCAGAAACAGAGAAGTGTGTTCTTAGTCCGCCTTCCATGTGTAAATTTAACACCTTTTCTCTCTGTCTAGAGGGGAGAGAAGAGAGAGCGTGAAGAAGAGTTAGCCCCTTTTCTCCATTTATGAGAACAACTGTCCTTGTTTTGTTGTATGAACTGGGTAGTGAGATTACTAGAGCAATTCACTTAACCTTTTTCTTTTCTTTTCTTTGGGAGAATAAATGGAGGAAATCCTAAGACATAAGAAAGAAGGGCCTAAAAGGTCAGCAGCCAGAATCCCAGAGTGCAGGGAGAGATTTGCAGAACCGTTAGAAAAAAGCTTTTCCTTTTTACTAGTTTGCTCCACTACAGCTAGAACTGCATTGGTATGGTATGGTCTATCATCTGGTGGTCAGAATCAAAATGCACTATATATTACCTTATCAGCTTAGCACTTCATGTTGGGCAACAGCTAAGGAAATTGGATTAAAGCTAATTACCTCCCTCCGCTGGGGATATACTTCTTCTCTGTCTCACCTTTTGAAGATTTTAGCTCCTTACACCACTTCTGGAGTTGCGCTGTTACCTTAGCAGCCACCAACAGGTATGGACTGCAGATGGTGAAGATGGGAATTTCTTGGCTATTCTGTGATGCCACAGTTTTGTATATTGTGGGTACCTGATGTGGGAATCCCAGTGATGGCTGGGGCTGTTTAATGCTTCTGAAAACACAGACTTTCTGTGATTTCCTTTTATTTTGCAAGCTTGACAATGGTGTGCTTCCCTATAGAAGTCATGGCCCAGAGAAAAAAAAGATGAAAGCAAATAAATAAATAAATAAATAAATAAGGGGGGGGGGTTGGATGGGAGGGAAAAAGACAGGATAGAGTGAAGATAGGGAGCCTTGGACCTAGATGTGGGTTAGAATGGATATTAACTCAAGTGACAGATATTGTTAAAGGTTGAATCCTGGAAGAGAGCAACAGGAGAAAATAATGCCCCAGGCACAGGCAGAAAAAGAACTCTCTCACAGTCTAGCCCTGCTATTGAAATGTATATCACATGTCCCCTGCCTCTTCTGGATTAGCAAGAGACAGCTCACTCTTCTGTGTTTTTTCATATAAAATGGACAATTATAGAGCAGGGGTTCAAGTCTAGAGGGATGTTTTGACTCTTTCAACTTGGTGGGCCTCACTGCTCCCTTTTCCTGCAACTGGAAGTGGTGATGGGGGGGGGGGGGTGTTTCTGATATTTGGGGGATGGGCTGTGCTGAAAAGTACTAGAATGCTAAAATGTGTATCTGTGAAGTCATTTTGGCTAAAAGAAAATAACTGAATCCAATGGTTTGGGGTGTCAGTAGGGGTGTTAGTAGAGAGTGGTTTGCTTCACCACAGCATAATTTCCATCCCCTGCTATAGACTTTCCACTTCTGAGACAGGTAAATGTTGCTGGCAGGTAGTAGGCCATCGTAATCGTGATGGTCATGTGTCTTCCATGTATGCATTTTTGGATCCTGAAACATTTGATTTCATGGCTCTTTTCCACATTTCCAGACCTCAGTGAACAAACCACATAGTCCTATACTAGAATCTAGGCTTTCTCTAGAATGGTACAGAGGAACAATCTGCAAATCATGTGGGATATTCCCTCAGAAGCTAAGCGGTGATAGACCTGATTTGTACTCATTTTGAAGACAATTAGGGCTGAAAAGGAAACTTGCCTGAAACCTTGAAGGGCTACTGGCAGTCAGAGTTGACAGTATTGGAATAGATGGAATAATTGTCTATGGCAGAAGAACAATTTGCAGAAAGCCGCTTTCTGTTTTCCTGTATTTTTCTCTAGCTGGTAGAGTGAGAACGTCTTAAAGTGGCAAATTCACTTGTTCTATAGTAAACACACCACATGTGACAGTGAGATGTGAGTTTGCAAGAATGCAGTCAGTGCATTTTAGGGAGTCCCTGTTGTGGCACATTGCCTTCATGTAAGGACTCACAGGCACACAGAGAAATGCCTAGAAGCAATTTAAAGTCTGAAGGTGTTAGATGAGTATCAGGAGATAACAGCAGAGTTTGATGGATGGAAAAAGCACACATAAGCAGGCATATGTTTCAAGCTAACTGACATTTCTCACTGAATTCCTCATACAGCCCAAATGACAGCTTGTCACCACTATTAGCTAAGCAAACATGCCATTTTACTTTATTATTTTTTGTTTGATTCTAGTAAAAAAAAGTTTCTCTTTAGCCTCACTGAAGCTTTTGTAAGACTTCACTAATTTTTCCAGAGGGCTTGATGCTTTTGTACTGTACTACTGTATATTGCTTCAGTATAGAATTCCTATTTACTGTCTTGTACTGACCTAGTTTTTTTCCAGGCAGTCCCTGTAGGGTTATACTGATATTGTCTTGTCCCAATTATTATATTTTAAAATTAATAGCTAGTACTTCATCCCTGTAGCTTTCCTTTTGAAACAGCAGTACCACGAAATTTGGGTTGCTTGGAAATAACATTTTCTAAAGCTTATTCCAGTTGTACTGTATATCTTATCCACATTGTTTCCTGTGCTATTACAGCCTTCAAATTTGAAAGGATGGGGCTGAAAACATATATATCTATTGTCTTTTTTTAACATGTAGGTGAAACATATCTCAGGCTATAACAACCAGTTAATGTAGAATTTGAGGCTCTGTTCCCCCACCCCCAATTTATTATTGTAGTTTTCAGATTTCTCTTGTGAAATGATGAGTTTAATTTATTGATGTAACATTATTGAAATTTGATCTACCCAAGTTTAACAATTGTTTAAAATTTATTTTCATTTTATCTATTAAAAAGCAAATTAGGGAATAACTGCTATGTGAACCTTATAGCAGAATACAAGAATTTGATTCCATGTTGGCCTGGCCAAAATTATCCCGTTTTTTGTGAATAATTTTGTATTTTGGTTTTGTTATTTATTATTCCATTTTTTGGATTCTTTGTTTTAAAAAATAAACACCTTCATTGTTTATGTCATCATGACCGCATTTGATTCTGCCTAGCCTTGTGAAGTGTTCTTAGCAAAGGTACTGAACACAATAGAAATGAGCTGAATTTGGGGAGATTTTTTCATCCCACCAAAATAGCTAGCTGATCTCAAATTTTGAAGCAGAAAATCTACACTGTGGCCCAACTGGGCTGGAAAGTCACCACCAATGAAAATAGACAATGCTGAGCTAGATGAATCAATGTGCTGACTTATCCTAAAGGCCTTACCTGTGTTTCCAATGCACAATTTCCCCATAAGAATAATGTGAAAATACAATTAAATAATGTTAATTGTAAACCCCCCCCCAAATCTTTCTGCTACCTGTACAACATGCCCCCATCCCATGCACTGAAACTGACAGTTGAATCCCATAAGCTCATTGGTGGACAACATCTTCCAAAACACCAAAGCAAAAGAAAGCCATGTAATTCTGACTACCAGCATTTCCCCACTATTCACTTCCTAACCTTTCCTAATACAGTTGTCTCACCCTGCCTTTTGATAGGTCAGCCCCTTTGCTTTGAAATTCCATTCTTTATTAAGTCCAAACAAGAAAACTAGTGGTGAAAAAGTAACTTTTTCAAACACAGAAATATTTGTTCATGATAAATTAAACTTCTGTGTGCTATTTACATTGCAGCCTGAGCTGCAGAACACAGGAGGAACCCACATTTATGGCCTATCCAGTTCTGTTTACACATTGGCCAAACAGTTAATCTGCTAGCAGGACATGAGTGCCACTGCATCCTCTATTTTGAGAAGCTCCCAAATGTATAATAGGCAGAAAGGGATCCTGTTCCACATCGCTGATACCAATGCTTATATAAAACTCACTCCTTGTAAAAATCTACTTGCCTTTGCACTCCTCAGTCTAAGATGTAAGATCAATCCAGGACAGATCAGTGCCTTTTGGGTTATGGTAAAACCAAACTTTGAAAGTTAGAACTTTGCAAGGCCATGGATGTTCCTTGGAAGAACAAGTTTAGGGCTTGTCATTATCAAAAAAAACCTTACTCGCTTTGAATTGGTGGCGATCTGGACAAATGTGATTTTGACTTATTTGTGGCAGATGCAGGGCTTTGAGGTACTTGATTGCTCTAATCCACAGCGGGGGGGGGGGGGGACAATATTGATTTTCTCTAGAAATTTCTGGAAAATTTGGATGACCAGATGTGTGACTGGTGGATTTACATTGGTGGCAGATAGAGAACTTGTGATGGGTGAGGTGGGGCAGACTGTAAGGGACCAGTGTTCCTGTTCCTGCCAGGAGTGAAAATTCTCATGAGACTCTGGGTAGTTCAAGAGGTTTGTTTGCCATTTTTTAAGGGTGCTGCATTTGTGCACATAATGGTATTGGTATAGCTGCGGGAGGAGCAGCTCCAAAGACAGAGGGAGACAAGCCGGACGCCCAGGCCCATAAAGGCTCCCTTCTACCCTTCCCTCCTTGGAGGAGCAGCTCCAAAGACAGAGGGAGATAAGCCGGACACCTAGGCTCATAAAGGCTCCCTTCTACCCTTCCCTCCTTGGAGGAGCAGCTCCAAAGACAGAGGGAGATAAGCCGGAC
>NC_056524.1:236019381-236023487 GCF_019175285.1 Sceloporus undulatus
GCCCAGGCCCATAAAGGCTCTTTTCTACCCTTCCCTCCTTGGAGGAGCAGCTCCAAAGACAGAGGAGCAACACCATTTGGCACAGTACTGCCCTTCTTTCCCATTCCCCCCTTCCCCCCCCCCCCGAGGTTAGGAATGTTTCTGTAGTTTTTAGTTTTAATGGTATCAAGGTACCTAGTCTCAGGTTGTAGTGGTATGGTTGCTTGGTTGATATTTATACCTCTATCTGCACAACTTCTATTAGCTGCTTAGCAAGTGTACAGCAAAAACATATTGGCAAGGTTCCTGCCTGTACCAGGTTAACCAATGGGAGTGTGACAACAAAAGTGGAAATGCAAAAATTTTCAAGCTTGATGGGCAGGAAAAAATAAAGCAGAGTGACCACTGACGTGTGGCTGAAAATGATTCAGGAAAACTAGCTTGTGCATGAGCACATTACAATGAAGTGACCTTGAAAAGGGGCAACATGTGGCTGCTTAAGCCAAACTTGCTGTGATTTGCCTTGATGTTGGTCGTAATAGTGTAGACAAGCTCAGAGTTGCTGTGAATCTGAAAAATACGGGGACCGGGGTCCATCGGGATTTTATGGTAAGTGTAGACAAGGCCTTAGACTACTAATTCATTTGTTGCTGTGGAAAGGTAATTAAAAAGTGCTTCAGTTGTTAACTTTGGAACAAGGAGAGATCTGTCATACACGCACTGACTATGAATCTCAGTTTCAGAGATACCTATTATTGTGTCATCAGTATATAGATGGCACTTTACAGAGTAACACAACAAGAAAAGCAGAATAAATGAGAAAACCATAGATATTGCTCCTAGAAATATGCAAACGGGAATCCTCTTGGCAACCTATGCCAACCAGACACATTCTTGACACCGACCCAAACAACCTCTATTATCTATGAATAAAGGCCCCATCAAGCCATCAGCCAGCCGTTGTTTTCCTGGATCTCTGTGGAAATCTGTTCGTAGAACTTTATAGTCTGCCAGTGTTAAATGAGATCTTGGTCACACTTGAATTACAACTGAAATGCAAAGATTTGTTTAACCATGTTGTTTTCAAAGTTAACAAAAGACATCATTGTATGAATGCAATTATGCAGGCTTGTTTCAGTTGGGGGGAAACTTCATTGTGTATATGTGTGGCCTCCAAGTTGCCTGTCAACCTATGGTGACCCCATAAATTTCATTGGGTTTTCTTATACATTTGTGTCTTCAAGTTGTTTCTGACTTACAGTGAACCCATCATGGGATTTTCTTGGCATGTTTTTTCAGAGGAGGTTTTGCCATTGCATCCTCTCAAGCTGAGAAATTGTAAAGTGCCCAAGGTCACACAGTGGGTTTTATTGCTCCATGGGGATTTGAACCTTGCTCTCCAGAACCATAGTCCAAGACTCAAACCACTATGCCAGGCAGCATTATGGAGATTTAAATATTGAACTAACGCTGTTCTTGTTGTTTCAAACAGATTGAAGTGTGAAGGCACTGCAATTGGAATTGTGAATTGCTTCTTTTTCAATCTATTCTTTATTAAAAATGAAGTATTGTATGGCAGTTGCCAGCTTGGCAGTATACTTTTTAAAAAAGAAAGCAAGGTTATGCAGTTAAGCCACAGCAAAACTGATTCATATTTTTGATGAATATTGCAAAATTATGTAACTCTGAGAAGGACTGCTATTTTAAGTCCAGCTCTGAAACAGAGACTAACTCATATGAGTATCCAGAGAATATTCATAAAATTTATAGTGTTCATTTTAATGTGAAACACATATAACAGATTATGGCTCTTCATGCAGCTTTGCCCAAATATAGACAAAGAATGGCTGAGTACTGATTAACTTCTGGATTATTCCATATTCACCACTGTAGAGAATGACCTTTTTTAAAAATGCGTGTTAACAAGGTTTCATTTGCATTATTGTTTTGAGCTTAGCAACACTCCCCCAAGTTTAAATGCCCAAACCCTCAAAACTCCTAATATAGCTGGGGGAAAAATCACACTCTTGGACTAGATATGGCTAGGGGAGTCTGGGAGCTGCAGTGTACAAACACACCTTTTCCAGTCTCTAAGGATTGTATGTTTTTTTAAAATTGTTTTAATTTGTAAGCCATCTTGAATCTTGTTTTTGTGGGAAGGGCAAGATAGATGATGATGATCCACCAAAACTGAAACACAGTCTTATTTTATCTGTATTGTTTCTGAAGGTTCCCAGAGCAGAACTGGGAACGAGTGATATGAAATACAGGTGGCTGAATTAATATAATTTCAGGAATGGAGGGAAAACACCCATTACTGCATTAAGCAGGGAATAAGTTGTCAAGAAGTATGAGCAGCAGAACTAAAAAGAATATTATGAAACTTGCTTGTGATACCCTTGGCCCTCATTTCTCCACAGCAACAGTTTATTTGAATTCCTTTGGGGATTTATAGGTTTTTAATTGCAAGCATCTCCTTCATCACTTATCCATCAGCATGTATAAGCCATTCCTTCTTGCAATTTTATACCACAGCCCATTGCAACTTACTGTTCAACTTCTAATGCTTGCAACACACAACAAGATGAGCCCTGTTGGATCAGGCGAAAGGCTTCTCTAGTTCAGCATCCCATTTTCCCAGGGTCCAGCTGTTGCCAATGGGAGAGCCACAAACAGGACACAGGGACAGTGGTTGTATTGTTTCCCAGCAACTGGCATTCACACAGGTATGCTACCTCTAATCTTAGAAGGAGCATATGGCCATTATGATTGAGAGCCAGTTGTAACGAATGGTGATCACCATGTCTTGTAGCAGTGAGTCCCATACTTTAACTATGCACAATGTGAAAAATGTCTTTTTTTATCAGTCTCGCATCATATACTTCACTGAATGATATTGTGTTCCAGATCCAGCATGGTGTAGTGGTTTGAGCATTGGATTACAACTCTGGAGGCCAGGTTCAATTCTCTCCTCAGCCATGGAAACCTACTGGGTGACCTTGGGTGAGTCACACACTCTCTCAGCCCCAGAAAACCCCGTGAAAGGTTTGCCCTTAGTCTTGCACAAGTTGGAAACAATGTGAAGGCACACAACAACAACTATAAAAGAGAGAGAAGGAGAGAGAAACTTCTTCCTGTTTCATCTATACCAGGGGTAGGCAACCTTTTTGAGCCGGGGGCCAGGTTGCTGTCCCTCAGACAACTGGGGGGCCGAAGCCCAAAAAATAAACAATTAAATAATTAAATAACATAGGACATTGTCAAATGTAGGACACATTTTTTAAAAATGGAAGACATGCGAAAAATTTGATGCTTTTTAAAAAAAGTTAATATAAATGCATGTTTGTTAGGCGTGATCAAAATGGAGGACATTTGGGCCTCAGAAGCTGGCTGATATCAATATCACCACCATCACCATCATCATCATCACTATCATTGTTAAAGCAGACCTTTTAGCATTAAAAGCACCAAAAATACACAGAAAGCACACTTTGGAAAGTCACACTGTCTTGCCTTCGGAAAGAGTGAGTGCATGCCTCAAAAACTGACTGATATCACCACCACCACCATCATGATCACCACTATCACTGTTACAGCCGACCTTTTAGCATTAAATGCACGGAAAATACACAGAAAGGCACTTTGGAAAGTCACACTCACCAAATGGAATGGAAATCCTCCTCCTCCTCCTCTTCCTCCCCCTGCTCCTTCCTTTCTCCCTCCTCCTTCTTCCTTCCTCCCTCCTCTTCCTCCTCTTCCTCCCTCCCTCCTCTTCCTTCTTCTTTCCTTCCTCCTCCTCCTTCCTCCCCTTCCTCCTCCCTCCTCCTCCCCCGCCCCCTTCCTTCCCTGCTCGGAGGGAGCCTGGCAGGACC
The DNA here is from genome assembly GCF_019175285.1 of Sceloporus undulatus. Lineage (NCBI taxonomy): Eukaryota > Metazoa > Chordata > Lepidosauria > Squamata > Phrynosomatidae > Sceloporus > Sceloporus undulatus. The sequence continues at coordinate 236,023,233 of NC_056524.1, forward strand.
AGGGAGACCTTGCTGCAGCAGGGCTCCTTGGCCCTGGGCACCCGCTCGCCGGTGGAGGGAGCCAGGCAGGGCCAGGGAGACCTCGCTGCAGCGGGGCTCCTTGGCCCTGGGCACCCGCTCGCCGGCGGAGGGAGCCTGGCAGGGCCAGGGAGACCTCGCTGCAGCGGGGCTCCTTGGCCCTGGGCACCCGCTCGCCGGCGGAGGGAGCCTGGCAGGGCCAGGGAGACCTCGCTGCAGCGGGGCTCCTTGGCCCTG
>NC_056524.1:236023497-236065402 GCF_019175285.1 Sceloporus undulatus
CCTGTCCGCTGGCTGAGGGCTGCTCGTACAGCACCAAAGGCCCAAGGCCCGGCGCCCTCGCGCGAGAGGCCTTTGGCCTCTCGTGCGAGGGCGCTGGGCCTTTAACCTCTCGCGCAAGCGGCCAAAGGCCGCGCGCAAGAGACCCGGTCCTGCCGCCGATTGCTGCTGGCGCGGGGCCTTTGGCAATAGGCAGCAGGACCGGGCGCAGGCCGGTCCCAAGGTCTCGGCAGGCCGGATGTGGCCCGCAGGCTGGTGGTTGCCAATGCCTGATCTATACCAAGGTGGGCAAAATTTGGCCCTCCAGATATTCTCGCACTGCAGATTCCACCAGCCCTTGCCATCACAGCCAATTCTGAGGAATGCTGGAAACTGCAATCCAACAATATCTAGGGCCACACTTGACTCATCTGTATTTCACAGAAAGCATAATTTTATAACCTCTGTCATGTCTCCCATTTCTTCTCTTTCTTCAAAAATAAAAAAGCCTGAGCATTTTACCTTTCCTTTGTGGGGGAGTTTTTCCAGCCTGCTGATCATTTGGATTATTGTTTTCTACAGCTTTTCCAGCTCTGCAATAGCTTTTTTGAAGTGTGATGGTCAGAACTGTATATAGTATTCCAGCTGTGGTCACACCATAGATTTATATAAAGACATTAGGACATTGACAATCTGTCCCCAAGTCCCATTCCTAATTATTCCCAACATGGCATTTGTGTCATTTTTTCTCCCCTTCTTCACAGTTTGTGCACACAAGTTTGAAGTTTTTGACGAGCTGTTCATCACAGCTGCAATATTGCTTTCATGGTCAATCACCACCAGCACAGACTCCATCAGTACATATTTGTCAAGCTGTGATTTTTTGCTTCAGTGTGCATCACTATACATTGACATACTCTGAACCTCCTTTGCCATTTTCTTTTCTATATTCTTTGGAAAAAGTTCTTTGGTAGCTCCACACAATGCAACAGAATAGCCATTACATTCATCTTTGCTTTGCTTGTTGAGAAGTTACAGCTAAAGTTTGCTATTGATCCCCAACCATGAAATAACGAGACCAGACACGTACATTGGATGAATAAAGGGCCATTTATTTGACCTATAATCTATTTAAAGCTAAGCACCTGAACTTCAACCTTAACTTCAAACTATGAGCAAACTTATTAAAGTGAAAAGCCTGGTTTGGGTCCAGCTCAAGCCAGGTGTCAATCCTAGACTTCCTCTTCAGCCTTCCCTTTGGGCACAAACACCGAACCCCGAGGTAAATCCAATGATTCGGATTGCATCCTCAGTCTAGTCCTAGGAAGGTAAACATAAGGCACTCTCCCTCAAACCCCCACGAGTTTGTAAGGTTGAGCAAAACCCCCATGTCTACCCCAAAGGCAGGTTCTCTCACAACTCCATGCCCCTTAATGTGTTTAAGCTGATCAAGAGCCTAACCTTTCACCACAAAGGGGTGCCAATGGTGCGTTCTTTAACCCCATATGGGCCACAAACAAGGGACAAGCTCAGCTTAGTCTCTTTCCCCACCAGGCTATTCAAAATGTCTTTTAACCCCATTTTGAAAATCCCTCAAAAGATCAAATTGCCCTCATTTGAAAAGTGAACCTCCCTGACTGGTACAACTCTGGGTGTTTAAACAAAATTGATGGGTGGTTAATTAGAAAGCCAGATGTCCTTAATAGAAAATTTCTGTTAACCTGTTTTCTGGCAACATCCAATTTACGTGGATTACTTTCCCCTCCCTACAACTGTTGGGGCAAAATTTTAGACCAGATGAACCTTATGCCGGACCATGTATAAAATACGATATCGAAATCATGTCTCGCTTGACAAATTAGAGCTTTGCACTTGATCAAGCCAAAGTGGTTGCCTCCAAGGTTTATCAGCAGCAAATCAGGTTGGGGGCCAACACGCTCCTCAAACAACAACTTGAACAGACAACTCCAGCGTAAGCTTTGTCTGCCCAAACATTCAATCGTGGTGATTTCGCCAAGACCAAGGTGAGAGCTCACCTGACCAGCTCCAGCCTGTCTCACTGCCCAACAGATCATACTATGCCCGCAGCTGAGGATGTGAATTCTAATAGAACTAACTCTAAAAACTAAAAAGATTCAACCAATTTAATGTGTGTTTTGTAAGGAAGCATCCCACATATTTGCTGGAAAGCTGAAGATTGTCTTCTACCAATTTTGTTTGAGATCGGCGTCCTCAAATAATAAGGCTGCCGCCGGGGATGCCACTCCAATGTCGAAAGACTGGGCCCGTTACAGACGGGCCTAATGTACGATGCTGAGCACATACGAGGGTTAGGAGTGGCCGGTGTTCCGCACCCCCCCCCAAACACTAGTACACATGCTCAGCACGTAAAAATAGGCGGCGACCGTTCCACACGTCTGCCGCCGCCATGACTAACGTCACAAAGTGCATCACCTCACTCAATGAGGCGGCACGGTTTGTTACGTAGTGGGGCCACGTGGGCGCTTATGCGCCTTTCACGGCCCCGGACTTACTCTCCGTTTCGGAGCTCCTTCCGGTTTGCGTCAATGGCGCAGCGTTTGTGTGGCGGCACCCCAGCGACACAGAGGAGAAGAGGGGGCCAAAGCGGGGACCACCCTTTTCCATGCCAAACTGGAATCTAAACCTTTTTCCCCCTTCCTTTTGTCTTGAAATCTTCTTATCTTTGCCTCTTAGTCTTCCTATAACACCTTTTCAAGTATCCTCCCACACCGTCCTCCCCAACTTTTCTTTCGTTTAACATCTCCAATCTATCCTCACATTGAACACGCCCGTTATTCCGGATTAGTCAAAGCCCTTGTTGCCAAAGTCCAAAACTGAATTTAATCAGGGTTAGTTGTCTATATGTAGAAACAAGAGGCCAGAGGTTTTGGCTGCAAATCCGACATATTCTGGTCAATGCCTTACTGGGCAAGGATTGGCCATAATACAAGATTTAATGTAATAGATGGCCGCACTAACCTTAGTTCAATCAGCCTTATACTGTCCCTAAACTTCAGTATGGCAGTCCAGGCTAGTTAAGCCAAATAGTAGTATAAGGCCTTGTTTTTGAGGTGTCACTGTTGAATATAACGACCGAAGTCACGATGCTAAAGCCCCAAGAAGCCATTAATGTCGCTGTACAAAACAAACTGGCCTCGTAAGGGGTGGAAGACAACAGAGACCAGCTGTCTCTTAAAGCTTTGAGAATTTGTGGGTGATGGGTCCAGATACCATCATAATGAATGACCCCCGAATCCTAGCCACCCTTTAAGTCTTGCAAATTCCTAAAATCTGATGTATGGTCGACGAACCACCCTGGCCAATGCAGCAAAAGGCTAAGGCTGAAAATTTTGATCCTAATAGTCTGTGGTAATTAGCACTTGTTGTTTAAATAAACACATAATTGCCACATTGTTTCTACAGGCCACATGTGACTTGTAAAAAAAAACCATGTACAGTGCAAAACTGTCAAAAGCCTTGCAAGCCTTCCCATAATGGGACCATGAGTTTGTCCAAAAAGTTAAAGCTTTCATCTTTGCCACCATCACCCTTCCAGGAGTCCAAAGCTCGTTCCAGATCACTGCCTGTGGAAAGTCTGTCTCTTGAGTGTTATGCCTCAAACACTTGAGCACAAACACCGTGGCCACCTTGTGGACCGAGAGACTTGGAGATAACTGAGAATCACATGTTAGTGTGGCGAGCATTAATCACATCCAAAAATGGAAAGACAAATTAGTAAATGCGAAACTGCCCGAATAATGCAACGGTAACACTAGTGGAAAGAATTACAAAAAGGTTGGAGCATGGAAGAAATGCCAATCAGGAGGCAATCTGTGTGCACAGTGATTGTTAAAATATACCACAAGGCCAATCGAATCTGCTGTATATCAGAGAATTCATGACTCCCCGGAGCCTTAAAAATTCAAGCCAGAAAGACCCAGCATTGAAGGATTCTGGGAATGAAGCCAAACTTAAGAAATCTTTTTTGGACTTCATAGTAAACCCATAGCCTATGATTGAGTGAGAAACAAACCAATATTTGCAGATCTCAAACGTCTAAGAAAGACCCAGCCGGGTGGAATACCCGTGAGTCAAGTTTTAATTGCCAATCAATTCCTGGAGCTCGCGAAGGGTAGACTGTATGGCAACTGTAGAAACCGATGAATTGTCACCATAATGTTGGGTATTCTGTTTTGTGGCAAAACCTAGACACTGAGTGATAGTGGGCAGTTTCAGTGCCGCAGAAGCATCAGATGGTGGAAGGCCCTCAGGTTTCGCGTGGGCAAGTGGGAACTCCTGGCTTATCAGCAAGAAGTCAAATTGTGCATAAAGAATTGGCAATTGACCAACGGCCCTCCATACAGAGGAAAAATCATCTAAATAGGGGAACCACTCACTGTAATCCAAAATTGTATAAGTTGCCATTCCAAAAATGTCTAAGACTTCAAATGCTGAGACAGATAAATAGAACTGCCCATGGGAAGAGTCATATCCGTAATAAAAATTTATTTTGAAAATGAAAAGCCCCAATATTCAAAATCCTGTGTGTATATTGGCAAAAAGGTCTGATGGAGAACTTAATATCACATTTGTCCAAGGCTCGTCAGTGAAATCTCTACTCCATATAGTTGGCCCCGAGCCAAATCAAAAGAGGTACAGTGGTACCACCCGGGATATGAATGCGCCGCCTTATAAGTACAAGTTCCGGGTTACGAAAAAATCCATGGAAAAAAAAACTGTTCCGTGTTGTACGAAGGTTATTTCGGGTTACGAAAATTTGTTTGGTGCTTTTCGGCGGCTTTTTCACTAGACGAATCGCCGGCTTTCCGCTATTAGCGCCTATGGGCTTTTTCGGCTTACGAAATTTCGGGTTACGAACGCGCGGCGGAAACCGAATGAAATTAGTAACCCGGGGTAACACTGTTATTGGGCACAGAGCAGAGCTCTTGTGGATTTAATTGTTAATTTGAATCGCCTTTTGGAAATGACAAAGGGGTGAATTAACCGATATTGACCTGGCGCCTCTTGTGGGGACAATTCCAAAGGAAACATCCTAAGAATGAGGAACTGGAGGGGAAGAGAAGGGTCCGACAACTCCCTCTTGGGAAAAAATCAAACTGCCTTTTTGAATCTTAGCACTAACAACATGTTCTAACCCAAAACTGTGCATAAATTTCCTTGGAAAATAAAGGCTTGACTCGGCCTGAGTTAATGGTCTCCTAGCACAGAACCTAACTCACCGGCAAGGTTGGCAGTGTAATACTGTGGAAGAGGCTGAAGTATGGCCGTAGGCCTGCCAAAACTTTGTTGGGTCATGAATGAAGCGGGTATGTTGTAGGCATAAGTAAAGCTAACAATGGGAATGATATGCCAATCCTTGATTTTGCAATGCTCCTTGGATAAATTGGTGATACGTTTGATGTGTCAGCAATTGACTATGTTTTAGGCAGTAACCCTATAGACAGATGGTATTCCAAACCCCCAGGCCCATACTGTGACCAATCTATATCAAGATTTTTGTGGCAACCCGCGGAATAAACAAGGATAACCTGAACTAATGCAAATCCCTGACGGCCAGAGGATGCTGAGGGAGCTGATTCTGCCATTGCCTGAGGAACACCACTTCACTGCCAATGGTTGACATTGGTCCTGATAGCTTCTACCAGAGCCTCTAAACGGATAAACCATAGAGTTAACTGACTCACCAGCCATACTGTACATCATGTGGTTCAGAGTCCGACAGGCGAGGCGGTCCAGTGACTCCGCCAATTAGTCATACTGATCAGCTGCCAATCTGTGAGTACTGATGACGTGACAAGCGGGCTTGGTAAGGTGAGGAAGACAAAAACTGCGCCATGCTCGACCCGTGCCCATCATGGCTTGGTGTCCGTCTGGGGGGAGGTGCAATTGATGAGATTCCTCAATGGATATCATCGTGCAGCCTTCAGGGAAGGATATATTCCCCATCTGTTTAAAGGAAGCGGCGGTTTAGGCCCCTCCTGAAAAAACATTCCCTAGACCCCCTGGAATGAGGAGTTATGAGGCCGGTGGCACTGTGCTGGCCGATTTTTGAGGCAAGGGATTGAGAGGGCGTTGACTGTCACTCCAAGCTGTCTGGATAAAACCGATATCTAGAAGACTAGACCCATGTCAACCGGCTTTAAGACAGGCGTTGTGGTTGAGACTGCCAGGTTTGCCTTTGACCGACGATCTGCCGTCTGAGCATCGACAGGGGGAGTGTACCCTGGTTGGGGCGCTTTAGACATCCAGCAGCTTTTGATAGCTATAATAACAGCATCCTCATTGACCGCCTGAGGGGGTTAGGGATCGGGAAGCACTGCTTTGCAGTGGTTCCAGTCCTTCCTCTCGGGCAGGTCTCAGAGGGTGCTACTTCGGGACTGTAGCTCCAGTAAGAGGTACCTCACGTTTGGGGTTCCTCAGGGGCTATGTTGTCCCGATGTTAGTTTAACATCTATATGAAGCCGCTGGGTGAGATAATACAGAGTCATGGTGCTGGGTGTATCAATACGGCTTATGACACCCAAATCTATGTTCTATTTCGTTTCGCCGTTACGCGTTCGTCGGCCTCGAATTCCCGATGGCATCCTCTTTCTCTCAATTATGTCTTCACATCGGTAATGGTGGATGAGGAAAACAGGATTGAAAAGGAATTCCAGACAAGATGGAGGTGCTCATGGTAGCGGCCCTAAACCAAGATTGGGTTGCAACCGTCCGCTCCGGGATTGGGGCACACTCTCATCCATCGACTGTGTTTCCCCGCAGTCCCTGGGGGTGCGCCTTGACCTCGGCGCTCCTGATGACAAATCAGTAAATGCGGCCGGTCAGAGTAGCCTGTTATCAAATTTCGGCTGATACGCCACTTGGCCCCTTTTCTGGAAGTAAGGGATATGCGGACGGTTGTTGCACGCGCTGGTAACCTCCGCCTCGACTTCTGTAAGCACTCTACCTGGGGCTACCCCTGTTTGACCGGAAATTACACTGGTCAAAAACATGGCAGCCAGGCTTGTCTCAGAACCTAGAGGGACCACCTTACTCCGGTTTTGCGGTCCCTCACTGGCTCCTATCACTTCCGGCCCGACAAGGTGTTGGTTATCAACTTTAAAGCCCTAAATGGATTGGCGGTCCAAGCTATCTCAGGGAACCGCCTCCTCCCGTACATTCTCCCCGCGCTCTCCGGTCTTCTGGGAAACTAGCAGCCTCTAAAATCCTAGGCGACCTCCCCAGAGCGTTCTCTGTGTCGCCCCAAACTCTGGAAGACCTGCAGGATGAGATCCGTCAGATAACACATTAGACAGCTTTAAAAAAGCGGTCAAGACGGACCTTTCCAGCAGCCTTCCAGATAACCATCCCGGCCCAGTTCCTGAATTCCCTCATTCCCACCGTGGCCCCATCTAGTGATGGTTGAGGATCAACCGAGGAATATCAGGGTTTTAGTTTTTAATGTTGTTTTTCTGCTTGATATTGTGTTTTTAATATGTTATACTGTTTAATACCTTCTTAAGGGGGAGGGATAAAGTTTTTACTGTTATATTTTATATTTTACTGTTGTCAACCCCCGATGGTTTGCCATAGGGCGGTATCCACAAAATATTATTATTATTATATTCACCTTAGTGATCTGCATTTTTAACTTCTCAAGGTATTCTACATTAAGATAATATAGCCCCCTACAATCAACTCATTCACATCAATGTCTCTGGACACATGAATAAAGGATGGTGTCTATATGCCACCCTTTTCGGCCGGCCATGCCATTCCTTTTAAAATTACTCCCTTATTTTTGGAACGGCAAGAATGAATGGTGGAGAACAATCATACTAACGTAGACCAACTCAAAAAACCCATATCAATCAGCACTGACTCAATAAACGGCTAGCCTTGGCGAAAGCGGGGTATAAATAAAATAAAGTATATTACCTTATTATAGCAAACTCACGTCCATTTACTGATATACCTGAATAAGTCAGAAAATTTAGGATAAACAAATGACCCCAAACCTAAGATCGACTTATCTATGGGTCATGTATGTACTGTATTTTAACTCATATAAATATAGATGCTGACGAGAATTCAAAGATATATTCTATTAGTCTGGTAGAATTAGTACACAGAGCAGATCCTGCAGCACCTCCAAGGACTTCAAAGATGCCAGAGATCTCTACCTGCACTTATATGGTAAAAGCAAGAGCTTAATCTGTCCTGGAAACACTACTACTGCCTCTTGTATTCTCTCTCATCATCCAGCCTTTTAGTATGAGCACAAATAGTTAGCCTGCTGGAATTTTTGTAGTTCTTTGGGCACTGCTTTTCTATCCTTAACTCATTCATTAAATGTCCCTACGTTTTATCATTGACTCATACACAGGTCTTAAAATCCAAAATTCTTGCCCCCAAACCTGCCTCAACTTATATATGAAGTCGGCATATAGTCCAGTATATACGGTATTTATTCTAAATGCTGAATTATATAACTATCAAGTAACTAATGTGCTTGTGGTGTGTGTCAATACAATACACACACATATATATCATACATCAGCGCGCGCGCACACACACAACACCACCACTATTCAACTTCAGGCTGAGAGAGTGTTCATAAATGACCAACAAAGTTTGTGGAACAAAATGACCATCCATACTTGTGAAGAACAAATGTATGGAACTACTATGTGGTTTGACTCAAAGCTGCGAGAGTGTCACAAACAAATGGGCTGCTGTAGATTTGATTAACAAAAGACCTCCCAGAGTGAGCATGGACAAAATGGCCTCCAGGAACAAGCTGGCACCAGGCCAGCAGAGGCCCAGGAAATGGACCCAGGAGGAGGGAAAGCAAAGCCAGGGAGAACTCATGTAAAAAGAGAACTCAAGGCCCAGGGACAGGAAAAAGCCCAAAGAGTCTCAAGGCCAGGGACGAGAGAGGAAGGCAAGGCTCATAGAGAACTCAAAGCCCAGCAGGGAAAAGGCAACGCCCAGACAGAACACAAGGAAGCAGGGAAGGACGGAGGAAGCAAGGCCCAGGGAACAGTCAAAACCCGAGAGAAGCTCAAGGCCAGAGAAACTAACTCATGGCCCAGGAAATTGCAAGCCCCAAAGAGAACTCACAGGCAGGGAAGGAGGGGACGCAAGGCCCAGGGAGAACTTGAGACCTTTGCTGGGGAAACCAAGACCCCAAATGTCAAACCCCCCCTTTAAACAAACAACACAAAACTTAGCTAGAGAAGATCCTGATGCCAGCTCTGCTTCTCTACATCATGGAAAAGAGGCAGGATGGGGGGTTGCACTGTCCTTATATACTGACTCCGCGTCCCATCACATGCCTCAGCTTAGTCCAATTGACCTTGCTGATATGAAACTTCTGGTCTCTATCATGGAGGGTATCAAAACCCCACCCTTCCTCAAGGCTCTCCCAATGTCGGCCTGTGTGAATTATGCTACAGGGACAACTGATTCACATTTACCATTAACTTGGAAGGGCATCTATAAGGAATAGACAAGATCCTTAAAGTGTAAAGATACCATAATTAAATATTAAAAGTTAGGATTATCCATACTATTGTATTTCCTTTTTCTATGTATGGTTGTGAGAGGCTGGACAGTCAAGAAAAAATAGGAAAAAATGTCAACTAATTTGTGTTGTGATGCTGGAGAAAGCATTCTGAGAATACATGAACCGCTTGACAAAAGACCAATAGATGGGTTCTAGAGCAGGCCTGAATTCTCCCTGGAAGCAAAGATGACTAAACGAAGTGGTCATATTTGGCCATATCACGAGAAGAATAACTCCACTAGAAACGAGTATATGCTTGAGCAAAGAGAGGACATAAGAGAAAGAAGACTGAATTCCAGATGGATAGCTCAGTTAGAGAAGCCAAGGGTCATGAATCTGCTGGAGCTGAGCAAGTGGTTGAGGATAGGGTGGACTTGGTGAGGTCCCTAATATGTAAGGTCACCATGGGGTTGACTAGAAGGCCATTAACAACAAATCCCATTTTAAAGGCTACACATGACCACAATGCTCTGTTGAGTAGTGTTGGCTGTAGGTACAGAATGTGCCAGTGTTGCTCCACGGTTTGTTACCTGAATGTCTCAGATCTATACAGATAACAGAAGGAGCAGGAGCAGAACCAGTAGCCATGGTAGTTGGGGCATTCTGGGAGCATCCAATCCAGAAAGGTAAGTTTTCTCCAAATCCTGTCCTAATAAGACAGCTAGGTAGGCTGCTTTCATGTTTCTAGAAGAACCAAGGAAGAGATTCTATACACAATAGAAGAGCACCAGTGTGCACAACTCAGTTTATCACCAGTCTTGGACGTAACGACTGGAAGAAACATATCAGGATCCTAGAGACGACTAGACATGCTTAGATGCCATTTGTTTTGTATGTCTTTATTATGTTTTAAGTCAGTTGAGATAGATCACATCTGAACCATTAGAAACTTAAGGTGTCAAGTTCTTTAAGCCTTCCAGGATGTCTCTGAGTGGAAATCACTTGATATATATCTTTGTATTAGTGTTCATTGTCTTTGTTTCTTGAATTTCTTCTCTTTCTCCTACCTGCCTAGCTTTTCCCATTCTTCCCGGGGGGGGGCGCGGGGGGGAGTTTGTCTCTCATTTTTTTTCGACCAGCCTAGTATTTTTCCACTATCTTAGACTGACTGCACAACGTGTTAGCATTGCATTACCTGAAGAAATGTTGCAAAAGCATTTCCCTATGTGATTTTAGAAACTAACTGCTTGGAAAACAGCTGAGAAAGAGAATACAATAATTGTATGAAAGCACATGAAATTACTGATTGCAGGTATGGTGATCTGATCAAGACCTGACCATTGATTTATTAACCTGAGATATAAGAATGGCAATCTCATTTTCTTTCGTGCTAACATGGTTATGCTTTCAGAGTCACAACCAGTTCATACATTTGTTATGAATACCAATGACACAAAATATTCGTCGAAAACACTTACTTAATGCTAAGGATCCACTGCTGAGGGTATGTGGTTTGCACCACTAGAAGAAAGGGACAGAGGAGGGGGCTCCTCTGCCCCAGTGGACCAACTTTTCGTCATAGAAACCTCCCACAACCTCAGAATTTTTATGTTCCTGGAGTTGTGGTGGGCCAAACCCTCTGTTCCTTCTGCATCCAATGCTGCTTCAATCCTCCAAGCCTCCAGAGGCGGCCAGAGTAGGCCTTCCATCTATACCAGCTTGGAGCAGAAGTACCTAAATTCATATATCTAGGGAAAGTAGTACAGTATAAAAATATAACAAATCTGCGTGTGCCTCCTTTTGTGCTGGCCAATATAACCCAGCTTGGATAGTTTGGATGACATGAGACAGCTGTTTATTTGTTGCTTTCCAATCAATTCAGATTGTCCCTTATACTGTATTTATTCTGGGTAAAATATACTGGCAGATATACAAAAAAAACTTATCAGCAATTACATATTTTTAAATAATATGTACCATACTTATGGGGGCCAGTGTGATGTGGTGGTTTAGATGTTGGATTGGACTCCAGGAGACCCGGGTTCAAATCCCCACTTGTCACAGAAACCCATTGGGTGTTTTTTTCTGCAAGTCCACACCGCAGTTTCAAAGGAAAATTTTGCCAAGAAACTCTTAAGAGTTCTGCCACAAGTTGGAGTTGACTTAAGGCATATAACAATAATACAAGTACTACTTTTGTACATCAAGGCTTTTTTTTGTTAAGTATTGGGGGAGGGGGATTAAATTTCCCCTTGCAAGTAAATTAATGTATTGTCTTTAAGCAAAGTAAAAGCAGGTAAGTACAGGATAAATAGATCTAAGCAGTCAGGGAATGTTTAGATTTATTAGAATTTCAAGGAAAGTCTACATAACTGTAGTATATTTTCTTTAATAAAAATGTAAAGTCCAGATAAAATGTATTACAGCAAGAAAGCAAATAATACTGGTATATTTGTTGGATTAAGAGAATGGTACTTTTGAAATCACAATTATTAGAACGGAAGGAATAAAATGAAACAGGATTGCACCACATTTTTATGTTATCCCACTCCCCAAAAAACCAAGAATTTAAGTTACATTCCATTAGGGAAACACTACACAGGTGTGGAAACTCCAACAAGAAACTTTTCTACACAAAACTCCCTAGGTGGGCTTCTAACAAGAAGCACTTCCCATAAACAAGACTTCCAAGGAGGGCCAAAAAAAAAGGAATGATAATAGGATGACTTGTAATAACACAAAGAGGAAATAAAATTAAGACAAGAGAACAACTAGAGCAAGCAGGGATAATGGTTAGACTGGTTTCATTAACTACAACTAAGAGAAGACTTCAAAGACAGAAAAAAGGAAGGAATAGAGATAGAACGGAAAGAATTTACAAAAGTATTAGGAGGTGAAACGGGATTTATTAAAAAACTTAGAAACTAGTTTTTTTGTGGGGTTTTTGCGCTATGTGGCATGTTCTAGAAGAGTTTAGTCCTGACCTGTGCCTTGCGGAGGGATCCAGCCTTTCCTTAGGTTCCATAAGGATAAGGTTGTCCTCCGTACCAACCTTACCTTTTTGCCTAAACGGTGGTGTCATCGTCTTTCACAATGTGTCAGGACCATAGTTTTAAACCCCTAAAACCTACCCTGGCCTCGACCACCGCCACTGACCTGAACAGACTACTGACACAACATTGGACATTCGGAGGGTTTTGGCCTGCTATTTGACAGACTGCGGTTCGAGCCGTTCCGAGAGACTGTTCAGTGCTATTTGGAACGTTAAAAGGGACTGCCTGTGACTGCTCAGAGGCTTTCAATGGGTGGCTGGTACCCTCCATCCTCTGCCTAACGAACTTCTGGTAGAACCTCTCCCTGCCAGATTTTTTATCCATGCAACTCGAGGAGGGCATAGCGACCTCCTCACTTTTTAAAACATGGGGTCCCCTTGAGGATTTGGAGCTGTGTTGTGTCCCATCCTTGACTTCTCAACATTATAGGCTGCGTGAGGAGCCCCAAAGGGACGCAGCCTTTGGAGGGCAGTGTTGGTTTCAGGTTTAATTATTTTTGCATTGCATTTCCTATTTGTTTACAAGCCTGTTTGACAAATGAATGTCTTAATGCCAGACTTGGCCATGATTTTCACACAAGTTTGACATGGTTTACACAAGTCCACCTCATGGCTTAATATGGAAAATGTGCCTTATGACTTGAAACATGTTTCATAATGTGATCCTATTGTTGTTGATGACTTAAAGTACTATTTATTGAAGTACTAGTACCGCAAACACAATTTGGTTCAAAGATCTTTATTGTGTGTTTTATAAACACAGCTGTATTGAACCTAACTTGGTGTCTGACACTCCTCCATACTGACCTACAGCTTGTCCAGTCTATCCCATTTATATGATTCGCAGAGAACCACGACGAAGGAGGACAGGTTGCTCCCCTGTGACCGGTATATCTTCGAGTGGTCATCCTGCGAATACCCACAAATTCCACCCATCTTCCCTTCAGTGTCCTGCTCTACATGGCTCATTCTCATGTTGCTTCCCGCGGCATAAATTTGCGGAACTGGGAAAGAGCGGGAAGACAGGGGGCTTATAGGGATGGGCGGGGCTACTGCAAAGTTAACTGCCTGGTGAATTAACAGAAGTTTCTGAGCAGCAACTGCGCAGGTGCAGTACAATCCCTTTGTATGTATTCACAGATGACTCGAAGAGAAATACCATCACAGGTGAGCAAAACCTGTCCATCCCCTCTACCAGAATGTTTTCTATTAATATTGTGGATTGTAATTCAAATTAATACTTGACTCATAATCAGATTAGTATAAATTACAGTAATATAGATCTCTGTGGCATGAATGGCCCTGGCAAAAAATTGGAAATCAAACGCCTATACCCACAACAGAGGAATGGAAATTAAGAGTTTATGATTTAATAACAATGGACAAACTGACAATGTATATAGCCGGGAAAAACCAAAGATTTTGAAAACACATGGGGAAAGTACAAACATATGGACATTAAATGGGAAAAAACATGGTATAAAAGTCGATACCTAACAAGGTAGTTATACCTAACTAAGAAATATAATATTTACTCTTGTGAAAAGACAAAGGGTTGTGGATAAGTGGTGTAACAGACAAATAGGTAAATGGATTAAGTCATAACAAGTAAAATGGAATTAGGGAAAAGAAAATATAATAACTTTCCTTGTTTTTTACTATCAGAGGTCAGAGGCTTTTTCAATTTTTTTTTGAGTGAATACAATACTTATACAATATTGCTATATAAATTTTTCTGTTAAAATTCTAATAAAAATTAAAAAATACTACTGGTATATTTGCAACACATTTTATGTCTTAAGTTAAGTGCAAGCATATAATCCTTTTTCTATGGAATTTTGTTTTATTTTCGAAATAAGTTTTTAAATGTCGGTAATAAAATACAATATCGTACAACTGATTGAACTGGACATTTACTGAGCAGTGCAGGTTGTTCAGCCCAATTCATTCTGGATGTGGACAGTTGTGGGGGGGGGGTAATGTTTCCCACAAGAAAGTTGCCTATCATTTTTTAAATACAGTGGACCCGCGGTTTCCACTGGGATTGGTTCCAGACTGTGGATAGGCAAAATTGTGGATATCAAGTCCCATTATAATACAATGGCATATCAAAATGGTGTCCTTACATAAAGTAGCAAAATCAAGCTTGCATTTTGCAATGAATGTGTTTTTTGACTATTTTTAAATCCATGGATGGTTGATTCCATGGATAAGGAATACAGGAAACGTACAATAAAAACCATAAATCCACAATAAAATATAATACTATCAAAAACATTAAATACACTCACAGAAGTTCATATACAAATTAAAAAGTCGTGATTTAAAATTAACTATAGACCTGCTCAATGAGATATGTCTTTAACTGCTTTTAAGAAATGTAAAAGAAATGTTTGCCTACGGGTACAGACGCACACGATACACATGCCCATACTTGACTGGAATTTGATCAGATGTTTGCAGGGTTCCACATAGGATATCAGGTAGAACTGTGCTGGCCTTTAAACTTTTGATCAACCTCAAGTTTTCTCTCCTCGGTGTGTGTATTTATGTACTTTTTTTGAAGAGTGATGAGGTGGATCATTCTAAACTTCATTTCTATATAGCAAATTGATTTCTGTGGGTGAAACATGTCCTACTAAAATCCATGGCACTGGTGATATCATGTACATGAACACTTTTTAAAAGCTTCCCCCCCCCCCCCAATTATTTGCAAGCTTCACTTTGTTAGGAGAGTTTTCTTCTGTTGACTAAACTGCCCTTGACTACTACTAATAAAATGGTAATATCTTTGACTGCCAAACATATTAGTGTCTGCCTTTTTTCTGTCTGGGCATATCTCAATGTATAAAAGGAGAAACATGGCCTTGCTTCATTGCCTAAATGACTAAAATTACTTGGTGCTGGTTACGTTTATAACTGATGTGCTTCTTTTTTTGCCAAGGCAAGAATATCAAGCAATTTTAGAAATCAGGTTACTTAACAGCATAAAGGAGGACCTGAATCCTATATCTGTTAAGAAAAGAGGAAGAAATTTTTTTGTCTTGTCAGTGGAATCCTGCAAAAACAGGATACAAACTAAGGGGAGGGAAAGTTGAGCCTTAATCAAATTTTTTGTAAACACAATGAGTATAGTCGTGTAAGCACCACTTGAAAAAAAGTCGCAGATCTCAGTGGGGTAGCTCTGAGTCGGAGGCAACCCTCCGGACAGACTAATGTTCTTTGGGTTTCAGTCAACTTCCAACGACCATCCCAAGACTTGAGCCATTTTGGGGATAGCACTCCATGTTTGGACTAAGTACACAGAAGATTTACTCCATAATACACCAGCTACGCACCATCAGCTTTCAACTGATTAATGTTCCTGCCACAAGGATTGAGGCAGGTGGGGAAGGGGCTGGACTCGAGTTCCACAGTGAGGTCAATCATACTGTGACCCCAACTGTTTGAATGTATAAATATTTAATACATCACCTATGAATTAAATAAATATTCTCATTGATTATCTGGAACTTCCTGGAATATACCATATACAAGGATTGCACTGCAGCCTAAGAGTTTGCCTCTGTTAAATAATGGCAATTTATTTCTATTAAACTAAATCTACTTCTGGTACTCCTTGTGTAAGACCATGGTGGCCATGGAATTCATGGGGCTACCGAATTTATAAGAGACTTGAAGGAACACACACACACACACACCACACAAGCATATCTAGGATGTTGCCAATATGACTACAATTTAATGTATCACTTCAGGTACAACTGAATGTACTGTGAAGCTCTATTTACCAAATGGCTGACTGCAATGGGTATAATGAAGATGGGTGCTCAGATGACATGTTACTGAGTCCTCCTGCTGTTTCTTCCAGATGTCTACTGAATGTGTGAAGAGGACTTTAGCCGAGTCACTGGAAAACACATTTTTCCACACCACGATTGGCAGAGCCTTGAGGACAGGGGGGGCTTTTGATACCCTCCATGTAGAGCGACCAAGAATTTTCAATATCAGCAGGTCCTTGGACAAGCTGAGGCATGTGATGGGACCGGAGTCAGTATATAAGGACAAGTGCACCCCCCATCCTGCCTCTTTTCCAGATGCAGGAAGCAGAGCTGGCATCAGGATCTTCTTTAGCAAGTGTTGTGGTGTTTAAAAGGGTTTTTGACATTTGGGGTCTTGGTCCCCAGCAAAGGTCCAAGTTCTCCCTGGGCCTTGCTTCCTCCTCCTTCCCTGCCTTGAATTCTCTTTGGGGTTGCATTTTTCCTGGGCCATGAGTTTCTCTGGGCCTTGAGTTCTCTCTGGGTTTTGGCTGTTCCCTGGGCCCTTGCTTCCTCCTCCTTGCCTTGTGTCTGTCTGGCTTGCCTTTTCCCTGCGGGGTTTTGAGTTCCTCTCTGAGCCTTGCTCCTCCTTCTTCCCTGCCTTGAGTTCTCTCGGACTTTGCCTTTTCCCTGCTGGTTGTGAGTTGTCTCTGGGCCTTGCTTCCTACTCCCTCCTGCCTTTCCACAAAAAATAAAAAAATAAAAAGCAAAAGCAAAGCAGGGTCAGCCATGGTTAGCCCTTGGATGGGAGACCACCAATAGATCCTGGGCTGCGGGTTCTGTTTCAAAGGAAGGAAACTGGCAAAAATACCTCTGAGGATTCCCTGCCTAAGAAAAACCGTGAAATTAAAATTCCTGTTCCCTGGCCTTGAGTTCTCTGGGCTTGTCCTTTTCTACCATGGAGTCTCCCTGGCCTTGCTTCTCCTCCTCCTGGGGCCTTGCCATTCCCGGCCCTTCTGCTGCCTCGGCCAGCTTGTTCATGGCAGACAGTAAATTGACTTGAGTGCATAATAATAATGTAATATACTTATTTTTATACCCCGCTCTCAGCCAAAGCTATCACAGTTTTAGATTCATTTATCGATATGTTCTGAGTTAGGTCTACGTTAGCTATTGTTCTCCCACCACATATCACAATGCCTCCAAAAAAATAAAGGGAGTGATAATTAAACGAATGGCACCTGCTAAACGGGTGGCATATAAACAACCACTATTATTCATTCCTTACGTTCGGGGTTGCCATAAGTGTCCACTTTTCACCAGGGACAAAATGTGGAACAAATTCAAGACCAAACGTAGGGCAACTGCAGGACAAAACTCAAGCCCAAAATGTAGGACATTGAAGAAAAATGGTGGACCTTAAATGTCCTATATTTTAGAGCTGAGTTTTGTCCTGCAGTTGCCCTACGTTTGCTTGAATTGTCCTACATTTGTCCCTGGTAACATGGAACATTATGGCAACCCTGAATTAGAACACCTTGAGAAAGTTTATGCAGATACACTAAGGTCTAAACCACATGATACTAAAAGGATGGCTGGCGAGTCAGTTAACTCATGGTTTTCATCTCGTTTAGAGGCTCTGGGTAGAAGCTATCAGACCAATGTCAACAATTGGCAGTTGAAGTGGTGGTTCCTCAGGCAATGGCAGAATCAGCTCCCTCAGCAACCTCTGGTCAGGTGATTGCATCTAGTTCAGATACTCCTCTTGTTTCTATCCGGTGCCACAAAATTATGATATAGATTGGTCAAAGGGTAGCCTTGGGGGATTTGGAATACATCTGCTATAGGTTACCTACCCCGCTAACACATAGTCAATTGCTGACAAAAGGAGCTGCAACATCAAGGATTGGCATATCATTCCCCATGTTAGCTTCTCTACTTATGCTAACATACCAGCTTGCATTCATGACCCAACAAGTTTGCAGACATCAGGCCATATTTCAGCCTTCGCCACAGGTTATTTACACTGCCACACCTGCCGGTGAGTTTAGTTCTGTGCAGGAGACCATTTAACAGCGCCAGAGTCAAGACTTTATATTCAAGGAATTTATGCACAGTTTTGGGTTTAAGAACATGTTTTAGTGCTAAGATTCAAAAGGAAGTTGATCAAGAGGGAGTTGTCGGACCCTTCTCTTCACCTCCAGTTCCTAATCTTAGGATGTTTCTTTGGACATTGTCCCACAAGAAGGCCCAGTCAATATAGGTTAATTCACCATTTGTCATTTCCAAAAGGCGATTCAATTACAATTAAATCCCAACCACAGAGCTCTGCTCTGTGCAATAACCTCTTTTGATTTGGCTCGGGCCACTATATGGAGTAGAGATTCACTGCCGCAGCTTGAAAAATGTGATATTAAGTCTCCATTCAGACCTTTGCCATATACACCAGGATTTTGAATATTGGGCTTTTCATTTCAAATAAATTTTATACGGATAGGACCTTCCCTGGGCAGTTCTATATCCTGCTCAGCATTTGAAGTCTTTAGTACATTTTTGGAATGGGCAATACTTATACAATTTGGATTACAGTGAGTGGTTCACTATTTAGATGATTTTCTCCTTGTAGGGAGGGCCCAGTCTGGTCAATGCCACTCTTTATGCAACAATTTGCACTTCTTGCTGATAAGCTAGGAGTTCCACTTGCCCACGAGAAAACTGAGGCCCTTCCACCATCTGATGCTTCTGGGCATTGAAACTGACACCTATCAATCAGTGTTCTAGGTTGCCACAAAACAGATAACCAACATTAGGTGGACAATTCATAGGTTTCTACAGTTGCATACAGCTACCCTTCGAGAGTTCCAGGAATTGATTGGCCACTAAACTTGTGCCTCAAGGGTAATTCCACCAGGCGGGTCTTTCTTAGACGTTTGAGCTCTGCAACTATTGGTGTTTCTAAATCACATCATAGGATATGGGTGACTATTGAGTCCAAAAAAGATTTCTAAGTTTGGCTTTCATTCCCGAATCCTTCAATGATGTGTCTTTCGGGAGTGACATTTTAAGGCTCCGGAGTCATGGAAGTTCTTGAGATACAGCAGATTCGATGGGCCTTGTGGTATATTTTAACATCACTGGTGCACACAATGGCCTCATAGTGGCATTTCTTCAGACCTCACCTTTTTGGAATTCTTTCCAATAGGGTTACAGTGCATTTTTGGGCAGTCGAATTTACTAATTTGTCTTTCCATTTTTGATGTGATAATGCTGCCACACTACATGTGATTAATCAGTTATCTTCCAGTCTCCTCGTGTCACAAGTTGGTCACGGTGTTTGTGCTCAAGTGTTTGAGGCATAACACACTCAAGACAGATTTCCACCAGGTGCAGTGATGCTGAAGAGCTTTGACGCCTGGAAGGGTGAGGTGGCAAGAGATGATAGCATTTCACTTTTGGACAACTCATGGTCCATTTATGGGAAGGCTTGCAAGGCTTTTGACAGTTTTGCACTGTACATGGTTTAAGTCACATGTGGCCTGTACCTGTAGAACACTGTTTGCAATTATGTGTTTTATTTACACAACAAGGGGCTAATACCAGACTATTAGGATCAAATTTTCCAGCCTTTAGCCTTTGCTGCCATTGGCCAGGGGTTAGTCGATCATACATCAGATTTTAGAATTTGCAAGACCTTAAAAGGGTGGCTAGGATTCGGGTCATTAATTATGATGGTATTAGGCCCATCACTCCACAAATTCTCAAAAGCTTAAGAGACAGCGGGCTCTCTTGTGTTCCACCCCTTACGAGGCCAGTTTGTTTTTACAGCGACATTAATGGCTTTCTTGGGGCTTAGAATTAGTGAATTGGTCGTTTATATCAACAGTGACACCTCAAACACGGCCCTTATACTTACTGATTTGGTCTTAACTAGCCTGACTGCTATACTGCAGTTTAGAAGGTCTAAGCGCTGATAATTAAGGTAGTGGGACATCTATACATTAAATTCTTGTATTATGGCCAACCTTGCCCAGTACCAGGCATTGACAGAATATGTGGCACTTTGCAGCCAAACTCTGAGCCTCTTGTTTCTACATATAGACCACTCACCCCTGACTAAATTTCAGTTTTGGACTTTGGCAACTAAGGCTTTGACTAATCCTGGACTAAGGGAGGTAAATTTAGTACTTATTGGCAGTTACAGACCGCCCCTTGGGGCGGCCTGTGGGCGCTCCTTTCCCCGGTGTATCGGCAGCCTCCGAGGCCCCGATCCGCCGCTTTCCAGGCCACGAGGAAGGGGGCAAAAGGTCGCTTCCCCGTGGCCGGGAAAGGGGTCCCCGCTTGGCCCCTTTCTCCCTGTGTCGCTGGGTGCAGCCATCTAAAGGCTGCGCCCAGCGACGCAAACCTGGAAGGAGCCCGAAACGGAGCTCATTCCGGGGCCATGGAAAGGGCGCACTAAGCGCCCTCACGTGGCCCACTAGTAACAACCGTGCCGCCTCATTTGGAGGTGATGCAGTTGTGACGTAGTCATGGCGGCAGCCGTTTGGAACGGTCGCCGCCATTTTGTACGTGCTGAGCATGTACGGGTTGGGGGGTGCGGAAGCACCGCCACTTCCTAACCCTAGTATGTGCTCAGCACGTACATTAAGGCCCGGTAACGGGCCATTCTTCGAAATTGGAGTGGCCTCCACGGCAGCAGCCTATAGATTTGAGGAGCATATCAAACAAATTGGTAGAAGACAATCTTCAGCTTTCAGAAATATTGTGTGGATGATTCCTACACAACAACATAAATTGGTTGACTCTTGTTTCTTTTAGTTTTTAGAGTTAGTTCTATTAGAATTCACATCCTCAGCTGCAGGCACAGTATGATCTGTTGGGCAGTGAGACAGGCTGGAGCTGGTCAGGTGAGCTCTCACCTTGGTCTCGGCGAAATCACCACGATTGAATGTTTGGGCAGACAAAGCTTACGCTGGAGTTGTCTGTTCAAGTTGTTGTTTGAGGAGCGTGTCGGCCCCCAACCTGATTTGCTGCTGATAAACCTTGGAGGCAACGGCTTGATCAAGTGCAAAGCTCTAATTTGTCAAGCGAGACATGATTTCGATATCGTATGTCATACATGGCCCGACATAAGGTTCATCTGGTCTAAAATTTTGCCCCAACAGTTATAGAGAGGGGAAAATAATCCACATAAATTGGATGTTGCCAGAAAACAGGTTAATAGAAATTCTCTATTGACATCTGGCTTTCTAATTAACCACTCATCAATTTTGTTTAAACACCCAGAGTTGTACCAGTCAGGGGGGTTCACTTTTCAAATGAGGGCAATTTGATCTTTTGAGGGATTTTCAAAATGGGGTTAAAAGACATTTTGAATAGCCTGGTGGGGAAAGGGACTAAGCTGAGCTTGTCCCTTGTCCGTGGCCCATATGGGGTTAAAGAACTGTTTGGTACGCACCATTGGCACCCCTTTGTGGTGAAAGGTTAGGCTCTTGATCAGCTTAACACGTTAAGGGGCGTGGAGTTGTGAGAGAACCTGCTGAATTCCAGAAAGCTTGCACATATTGTGATGGTTCATTATTGGATTCTGTGTATGAGCCTACATGACGGACGTGTTTTTTCCCCCCCTGAATGAGTTAGTTGAATAATATGAGCCCAAGATATTCAAATCCCATCCAAATGATTTCATAGTTTTCAACGTATAATTTTTCCACCTGGCAAATAAGAATATTGCTGGTCTATCTCACATAGCCATTGTGAGGAAGGATGACTTAAAAAGCATTTCCTAAAGGCTGGCTAAACTCATATTTTCATAAATAAAAGTGTGCAGTTAATTTGTTTAGTATTTATGGGATTTACAACTTCTCCTTATTCCAAAGGTAACATTAAATAATTATTTAAATTAAGTTTTAAATGTCTAAATTGGCACTAGCACATGCTAGTCCTAAACTAGACCAAGACTACGCATATTTACTTTAGAGTAAAATGATAAGGGCCACAGTTCTAAATCAGTAATTTTAGTTCAGTATGCTTAACTAAGCCTGCATCCCCACTGCAAAAATAATCCAGTTTTACACCACTTTAACTTCTATGGCTCAATGCTATGGAATCCTGGGTTTTATAGTTTGCTGTTGCACCAGCGAAGGCTAAATATCACACAAAACTACAAATCCTTGAATTCCATAGCACCTAGCCATGGTAGTTAAAGTCATGTAAAACTGGATTGTTTCTACACAGTGTGGATACAGCCTAAATAAATTAACTAAGTAGCATCTCCTGGTCCACCCCAACCTCCCCCCCCCCCCAATCTTGACTTATGAGGCTGCTGCAAGTAACAGAGGTCTGTTTTTCTGTTGATCAGGACAGAGCATACTGACATTTCCACCACACCCATGAGCAATCTCTGGAGCGACTGTCAAATGTAGGACTCCTGTTGCAATTCCTCCTTGCATCAGAGATTGCTTGAAAGAGTGGGTTGGGAACATCAATCTGCTGCATCCTGATTGACTGGAGAACAGACCCATGTCACTTGGAGCAGCGGATGCCTGGTAAGTCAGGATGGGGGGACTTTTATGATCCCTATATAGGGATCATGAATACCAACCAGTTACAGATGCACAACTCTAGGCCACACATTCGTTAACGTGATCATGAATTCCAGCCCTTGATTTAAAACCACATGCTTCATTGTTTAACATAGTATACATTTTGCGTAACCTACATACTGTAGTGTGATTCACCAAACAGTGATACCTTTATTGGCCAACCAAAATGCACAATATACTTGTTGCAAGCTTTTGAAGCTCCACTGGCTTCTTCATCAGGCAAGATGTTATATACCAAACAGATGAAAAACATCTCTAATTTTTCTCTTGTTTGTTATGTAACATCTTGCCTGATGAAGAAGCCAGTGGAGCTTCGAAAGCTTGCAACAAGTATATTGTGCATTTTGGTTGGCCAATAAAGGTATCACTGTTTGGTGGATTTTTGTTTGAATTTATTAAATGGCCAACACAGCTACCCCTGCGTGTTTGCTACATAGTGTGAGATGGTGCTCAGATGACATGTTACCTGAGACAAATTGGTAAATTACAATTCTTTCCCTATATCCTATTATAAATAATTAGATCCAGAGGCTTTCAACAACATAGATGCTTGCATAGCACAGGGATAAAATTTATATGGCCTTTCACATGTTTTGGGATTGCAATTCCTCTCCATTGACTATGCTGGCTAGGATTACTGAGACTTGAAACAAACAAAATTTGAACAATCTCATGATTCTTATCTCTGCCGTAACAGGTAGCATACTTTTTGTATCAGGAGCCTCCTGTCACACCATGTGTAACTATTTCATAAATACACAAACAACTTTATGTGGCACCACTATGTGGAGTTAGATAGCTGCCTCTGTTTCTAGCATAGTGACAGCAACTATGTAAGCTCTCTTCAGCTCTCTTCCAGCTGAATGGATACCTAGACACATGGGCTTGACACTAAACCCTCATACTAAACTGCTGTTTGCTGGTACACTGGTTTATAGACTCAGCTGTAAAAAAAGCTATAAAAGTAACAATAAAGTCTAAATAGGTTATACATATAAAATTAGAAGCCACAAGTAGTACTAAAGGGAAGTTAGTTCTCCTTCTCTTTTGAAATCTCTTTGTCAAAGGTTTATAGCTCAATTAGTTTAATTTGAATTGGGTTGAAACTTTGCCAGTAAACTGTCAATATGATGCTAGTTCCTTCCCTGGAATGTGACTTCAGATTCTTTGCTGACCAGCCATAGGTACCTGAGTTTCAGAAAGGCAGACTTTTGTTTTCTTGAAGCTGAGGTCTGTTTTGAAGAAAGGGAGATCTTGCAAGCAAAGATGATCTTTTTTTTCTAAGGTACCAACTTTGTAAACTATATGCAAACTCTATAAATGTAAATTATACAGGACAGATGAACATTCTTTTCTTTTTCATCATCAGACGAGATAATTTGCACCGAAGATGATCAACAACAGCAGAGCTAGCTCTGTTGGTTGAAGCAAAGGACAAGATGGTGCTCACACTTCTTCACTCCATTCAAAGAAGCCAACTGTATTTACAGGTGAATTTTATTCCAAGACAGTGACAGTGGATTAGCATTATACACCACAAAGGCAGGAGGTTGATTCAGTCAGTGCAGTGTTGGGCAGGTGGTACATATACAGTGGGTCCTTGGTATATGCTGGGTTTTGTTTCCAGGACCTTCTGTGGATACCAAAATTTATGGATACTCAAATCCCATTGTGTCCCTTATATAAAATAGCAAAATCAAAGCTTTTTAGAATTTATATATATTTTAAAATATTTTCAGGCCAAGGATGGTTGAATCCATAGATAAGGAATCTGTAGATATGGCAGGCCGACTGAACACCACTGTCGTCCACTAGAAGACAAAAAGATGGTGTGTGTGTGTGGTGTTACAGCTGAGAGGATGCTGCTCCCATTATTGGCTGCTTGTGGCAATTACCTTACTATTTCTACAGTGAGGACCACAGGTTACCTCATTGGATTAGACAGAATTGTGTCCAAGTGATCTTTAATAGCCAAGCTCTTTCAAGAGGCTGCTTAAAGATGCCTTTGCCCTGAGGGGAAGGTTAAAGTCAGAAAGCTCAACCCTCTGAGCATATCTCACCAGTTCCAGAAGACGCCAAAATTGACCTGAGTCCACTCTGCTGCTCTATCTTTTATGACTTAAACTCTTTTTAAAAAATCTAAAAAGCCATGAATGCACTGAAAGAAAGATAGTATATACAAGAAATCAATAAAATGTGATTTCTTGCTGCTTTTTGTTCATTTTTATAACATTTAAAAAAATGCTTATTTTAATCTTTAAAGCCCTAACATCTTTTGGATCATCATCATCATCACTACTATGTAGTTTTATTCTATTCTTATTCAAAAATCTTTTTTTTTTTAAAAAAAGAAACAGGCTTTTAAGGTATATAGGGGAACTTCTTATTGGTATGTTTCATCTTTCTTTTAAGACTTTGTATGTCTTTTAAATAATCTTAAAATGTTTTATGTGACTATTTTAATTATTTCTTTTTAAATTTCTTGCCCTGTTGTATTAAGGGATCAGCAGACCACTGTTAAGAGGTGCTGCTGTGCAGCCCCTGGAAGCGCTGGGTTCAGGATGCGTCAACCGTGCACCATGCCCTAACCTGGCAGGTTTTTGCACTGCAAAAGGATGCCATAGTCGCCACTGCCTTGGCTTTTCCATGGCTCTGGCACAGTGTATCTACAAGCTGTGCCAAAGATGTGGCATGACACTGCCCACCATGTGGTTGGTTGGGTGGCATGATGCCAATGTGGGGGTGGGTGGTGGGTGGTCACCACTCCCCCATGCTTGGGTTTTTGCCTGTTGATGGCCTTAGTGACTCTTTCTGGGAGCTGCTTTAGGTCTCACTTTGGAAGAAAAATTGCATACAAATAAAATAGAAAATAAATAAATGAAAATAAATAAATACATGAAAATATTCTTTCCCTTGCCCTCCCTCCAATTCCAAATTCCAAAAGGCAAACCTTGATTTTGCCATTGCAAGTGACACCATTTCATTATGCCATTGTATATAATGGGACTGGAGCACCCATAGATTTTGGTATCCACAGGGGGTCCTGAAAACAAACCCCAGTGGATACCAAGGGTCCAATGTATTTAAAAAGTGGTAGGCAACTTTCTATGTGGGAGGCATTATCTCCACTAATCCAGAATGAAGTGGGACTGCACAGCTTGTTGCTTGATTTGCTGCCACAGGTAGTTTTGAAATTTGGCACCTACATGCCCCACAGCTGTCATGATTTGGCAGGTATGGTCCCAATTAATTCCGTTCTCCCACTTTCTCAAATGTTTTTAAAATGTTCCACAGACCCACATGCTTTCCTGCTTTTCATCTGTGAAATGTTGTAAGGTATGGAGATGTTGCAGCCTTTTGTTGTGGTACAGAGGCGTGCTAGAGCATCTTCCTGCACCACACAGTAATGTGAAACTGCAAGGTAGAGCATCTATTGTGCTTCCCTTTCTGAAATGATGGGAAGGGAAAAGTCACCCTGATTGTACAGGTACACATAGTGTTGTTGTTGTTGTTGTTGGTCAATTCTATGAATGTGGTCTGGATGCCTGGCAACTGCACACCAATGGTGCAAGAACCACATGTGGACTTTTTATTACCCACTACATACTAAAGCATACTAGGAAAGGTCTGCTCTATTCCCCATTAACACAGGATGGTGGGAGAGAGATTTTTTAATGACTATATCTAGGATGGTATGGGGAAATTTTGAACCTCCAGAGTTTTTGGATTTCAACTTCAAGAAGCCCTAGCTAGCATAGCTGATAGTAAGGAGTCATAGAAAGTGTAGTCATAAATGTCTGGAAGGCCAAAGGTTCTCTGTTCTAAATCTACAATGCAGAATTTCCTATCTTAAGTAGGCACACTTGTCTTTCTCGAGTCTCAGCTCACTTATTTCATATCAATAGGCCTTCAGCCCTTCAGTATGTTAATTTTTTTATAATGATTTTATGCCCTTGGAGACTGCCTGTATTTAAAAGTCTAACTTATTTTATTAGTTGGATTGTTTTTGTTTTTGGATTTTTGTTTCAATGAATTACTGTATGCATCC
Source organism: Sceloporus undulatus (assembly GCF_019175285.1). NCBI lineage: Eukaryota > Metazoa > Chordata > Lepidosauria > Squamata > Phrynosomatidae > Sceloporus > Sceloporus undulatus. The sequence continues at coordinate 236,050,463 of NC_056524.1, forward strand.
TTAAACATCTCTTTTGAGATGGAAAGTGTGGGTATAAATACAGTGGTACCTCGGGATACGAATTACCCAGCTTACGAATTTTTCGGGATACGAAAAAATCCCATAGGGATTTATTGTTTCGGGTTACGAACGTTTTTTCGGGTTACGAAAAAACGCCGGCGCTGTTTAAATGGAGCCGCGGCAGAGCCGCGGCTTTTTTCCCCATTAGCGCCTATGGCAATTCGGGTTACGAAGGTTTTTCGGGTTACGAAATTAGCCGCGGAACGAATTAATTTCGTAACCCGAGGCACCACTGTATCCTACAATCAGGGACATATCTGCAGAGCACACAACAAATATTGTCACCATTTTACATGGTTTGGTCTCTACTGTGTGATTTTAACTGTGTGATTACTTAAAGTGCTCTATAAAATATACCAATAATGCACTGACCACAATCTCTGCCTTAGAAGATTAGAGCAGTAAATATAGGAGATCTAACAGCTTCAAGATGATGTTAACTGCTGACAAGTCATCTTTGACATGGCAATCCTATGAATGGGAGTCCTCCAGCCCAAGTCATCCTATCATCATCATCAGCAGCCCTGCTCAGGTCTTGTAGACTCAGGGCCAGGGCTTCTTTGATTCAGTCTATCCATCTGTAATGCAGTTTTGCTCTTTTCCTTCTGTCTTCTGCATTCCAAAGCATTATTGTCTTTAGTTTTTTGTGGGGTTTTCAGGCTATGTGGCCATGTTCTAGAAGAGTTTCTTCCTGACATTTCACCAGCATCTGTGGCTGGCATCCACAGAGAATGCTTGCCTGGAAAGGAGTTGGGTATGTATATACTGTGTGACCCTGGGAAGGCAGGAGTGATTTGCATGTGTATTGTTCTGTTGTTAATGGTAGGCCACAGGGTGGGAGGGTCAGCAAAAGAGGATTAGTGTCTGCTTGATTAGTGCTCATTGTCTGCTGGGAAACCCCTGACCCTGGGTGATTTCTCATTTGCATTTGTTGAGTCTTCATCTTGCTATTTTTCAGGACTGGTAGCCAAACCTTGTTTACTTTAAAGGTTTCCTCTTTACTTTTGAAATTGTCTAGGTGTTTGTGGATTTCAATGGCTTCCCTGTGCATCCTGACAAGGTAGTGGTTGGCATGGTCCAGAATTTCAGTGTTTTCAAGCAGCATTTTATGTCCAGGATGGTTTATAACATGTTCTGCTACTGCTCATTTTTCTGGCTGATCCAGTCTGCAGTGTCTCTCGTGTTCCTTGATTCTTGTTTGCACACTGCGTTTGGTGGTCCCTATGTAGACTTGTCCGCAGCTGCATGGTATGTGATAACCTCCTGCGGCTGTGACAGCGTCTCTCTGGTCCTTGGCTGAGTGAAGCATTTCCTGGATTTTCTTCATCAGTTTGTAAACCATTTGAAGGTTGTGTTTCCTCACCAGTTTCCCTATTTTGTCTGTGACTCCTTTGATGTTTGGTAAAAATACCTTCCCTTTGGTTGTTTGTTTGTCTTCCCTCCTCTGGGTTTTTCTGGGCATGGCAGCCCTTCTGATATCTGAGCTGGAGTAATCATTAGCCTGTAGAGCCCGGTCCAGGTGCTTTAGTTCATCTTCCATCAGGAAGAAACTCTTCTAGAACATGGCCAAATAGCCCGAACCCCCCCCCCCCCCAAAAAAACCTATGGATGCCGGCCATAAAAGCCTTTGACTCCACATTATTGTCTTTTCTAATGAGTCATGTTTTCTCATGACCAAAATACAACAGCATCAATTTAGTTATCTTGGCTTTCAGGGAGAGTTCAGGGTTGGTTTGCTCTGAGACCCATTTATTGGTCATATTGGTATCCATAGAACTCTTCTCCGGCATCACATTTCAAATGAGTTTTTCTTCCTATCAGTTTTCTTCACTGTTCAGCTTTCACAACCTTACATAGAAATTGGAAATACGGTGGCATGGACAATCCTAGCTTTAGTATTCAATTAAAGATCTTTAAACTTCACAATCAGTCTAGTTCCTTGTTAGTTACCTCATCAAGTCCTAGTCTTCTTCTGATTTCTTAACTGCAGTCTCCATTCTTATTAATAACTAAGCCAATGTATGGAAAATCTTGATTTATTTCAATGTCTTCATCGTCTACTTAAAAGTTATGTAAACCATATGTGGTTATTTTTTTAAAATGTTCAACTGTAAACCTGCCTTTGCACTTTCTTCCTTCATTCAAGAATGCTTCATTCAAGAATGAAATTAGTGAAGAAGTGCATCCCTTATGAAAAAACATCTTTGTATAGGAAAGGAGATAGACAAAATAGGTTGACTTAGGTCCAAAACACACTGCAAAAATAATCCAGTTTGAGACTGCTTTAATTGCTCTGGCTCAGTGTTAGAGAATTTTGGGAACTGTAGTTTTGTGAGACATTTAGCCTTCTCTATCAGGGAGCTCTGGTGCCACCATAAACTACAGTTCCCAGGATACCCTAGCACTGAGCCAGGGCAGTTCAAATGGTCTCAAACTGGATTATTTCTTCAATGTGTTTTGGATCTTTCTTTAGTAATTGTTCCAAGTTTTTGCTATTTTTTGCTAGCAGTATGGTGTCCTCTGCATATTTGAAATTATTGATATTCCTTCCTCCAGTTTTCATGCCTTCTTTCTCTTAGTCTAATCTTACTTCATGTATGATAAATTCAGCACACATGCTAAACAGATAGGGCGATAAAATGCAGCCCTGCTTGTCCCCTTGCCATTTCATTTCTCCATCTTCTGTCCTGACAATAGCCTCTTGTCCTGAGTACAGGTTATACATCAGGACAATCAAATGTTGTGGCACACCCATTTCTTTAAGGGTAAACCATAATTTTTCATGATCTACACCAATTGTCCCTAAACTTTTTTGGGTTATTACCCCCTTTCCTTTTGGGCGGCAACCTTAGCACCCCCCAGTGCATATTTTGATATTGGGTCTACTGTTATCCATGTTATCATGCTGGCCATAAGACCACAGATTCATGTCTGACAATACTGGCTCCCACGGCTTAATAATGAAATGAGTACCCCCCCCCTCCCTTACAGTCAGATACAACTAGACAATCTTGTCAAGGGAAAACCTTTCTCTTTCCCTTTCCTACTGCAAATTCAAAACAACCAATTTTGCTTGCTGCTTCCTTTGCACCCAGTCACCTTGGGAGCAGCAACCAAGCAGCTGGCTGAGCAGTGATCAAGAAGCTTCTTGTCTGTGCCAGCCTTGCTGCTAAGGCCGGCACAGGTGAGAGGCTCCTTGGTTACTGTTTGACTGGCTGCTTAGTCGCTGCTTCCTTTGCGCCATGTCACCCTGGGAGCAGCAACTAAGCAGCTGGCTGAGCAGTGACTGAGAAGCTTCTCACCTGTGCTAGCCTTGCAGCAAAGGCCAGTATGGACAAGAGGCCTCCTGGTTGCTGCTCAGGCAGCTGCTCAGTTGCTGCTTCCAAGGTGACCAAGTGCAAGGGAGAAGCTTCTCCCTAGAGAGGAGGGACTCTCAATCCTTCATTAGGGCAGAGAATGGCACAACCAGTGTGTGTGTAGGGGGTTTACAGAGGCCACATGCTCTGGACTGGAGGCTGGTGTGGGTCAGAAAGGGAGAGATTTTAACTACAGGAGCTGCTCCAAGACAAAGGACCTTTTCCAAGAATCGAGCACAGATAATCCTTTCCCAGAGACATGTTTTCTGCACACATTCAAGTGTCCACTCTCCCACAATTTTTTTTTCTTCTGCTACCCCTTCTCTCACTCTGTCTGATGAAAGAAAGAAGGAGCAGCAATACAACTCCAATCTTGTGGCCTATTAAAATACCTAGATTGTTTTCACATGAACTGTTGTCGAGCCAGGTGTCACCCATACTATATCTGTTCATTTCATTTTTCTTCTCCCTTACATTTCTTTATACTGAAATTCATTTTGTTAGTTTTGGCCCAGCTTTCTAATCTATTAAGGTCATTTTGAATTTTAATTCTGTACTCTAGCATATTAGCTACTCCTCCTAATTTGGTGTCATCTGAAAATTTGGTAAGCATGCCCTCTATTCCATCATCCAAATCATTGATAAAGATGTTTAATACCACTTGGCCCAGGACAGAACCTTGTGACAACTTGCTAGCCACCTCTGTCCAGGATGGGGAGGAACCTTTGTTGAATACCCTTTGGGTTTGGTCAGTCAATCAGTTACAAAACTACCTAATGGTAACACTGTCTAGCCCACATTTTACTAGCTTGTTTGCAAGAATATAATGGGTGACCTTGTCAAAGGCCTTTCTAAAATCAAGATATGTTATATCCACAGCATTCCCTTCATGTACCAAGCTTGTAACTCTGTCAAAAAATGAGATAAGATTATTCTGGTATGACTTGCTTTTGAGAAACCCATGCTGACTTTTAGTGATCATGGTATATTCCTTTCTAAACGCCTACAGACTGTCTGTTTCATGATCTGCTCTAGAATCTTTCCTGGTATTGATGTCAGACTGACTGGGCAGTAATTATTTGGGACCTCTTTCCCCCAACTTTTTGAAGATGAGGACAACATTTGCCTTCCTCCAGTCTGCTGGGACTTCTGTTCTCCAGGAGTTTTCAAAGATTATTAGAAGCAGTTCTGAGATTACTTTTGCCTTTTAATACCACTGGATGTAGTTCATCTAGCCCTGAAGACTTGAATATGTTTAGTGTAGACAGGTATTCCTGTATGCACTGCTTTACCTGTTCTGTGCTGCATTTTCCTTACTGCATAATTTGTTCCATTTTCCTCATGTTGAACCCTGTTTTCTTTATGGGAGAAGACCAAGGTAAGGAAGGTATTGAGTAGTTCTGCCTTCTCTCCATCTCTTATTAGCATTTTGCCATCTTCTCCATGCAGTGCCCCTACAGTTTCCTTGTTCTTCCTTTTGATATGGATATAATATCCCCCTCTTTTTGTTATTTTTAACCTCTCTAGCAAATCTGAACTCATTTTGGACTTTTCTGATGTCCACACTATATGAGCTGGCTATTGAATCCCTCTTTGGTGATTTCCCCCTTTTCCCCATTTGTCCCTTAGCTCTGTTGAAAGCTTTTTAGACACCCATCCTGGTTTCTTTAGAAACCTGGCTGCCATTGGTCCTGGAAAAAAAGGGAAAGGGCAGAGGAGAAGAAAAGTTTATCCTTCACTGAACCAGATTTGCAGCTGCAGTGCCAATTTGACACCAGAGGGAACAGCATCTATTTTCAGTCTCTGTGAAGATATGGCACAGTTATGTAGCTGCTTTCACAGTAGGACTGAAGTGTGTTGTTTGAATTACAGGCCGTGCCTGCAAAAACAGGAGTGATGTGGCAAGGTTTTTTACTAAACCAGTTTCTTCAGCAAAGTCTTTCCTATGTCACTCCAGACTCATTTGGTCTTCTGCTACCAGGACCCCTGTACCTCTCCCACACAAGTGCAACAGTGTGGGTTTTGCCAAACTGGAAATAATTTTTCCTATTTCAATCAATCAATCAATCAATCAAAGCCTTTATTACAGTCAACAGACCTCCAAGCAATAAAAAAATTAAAAACAAAACAAAACAACCACAACCAGTTTAAACATAGCAATGACATATTGAGCATACATATGCAGTATCTGTACAATTAAATATAACAGCATTCAGTTAAGAGCATAAACGAACCTTGTTATGTGAAGTACACTATAAAAATAAGCTGGGTCAAAAGGGGATATTTACTGTTAGTTACTAATACCAGTTATTGATTCTTGCTGTAGTAGTTATTATAGCCCTAAGGGTCTTAATTGCTGCAAAACAGAATTTTGCCACCTCTTCTGTAACCTTTTTGTCAGTAGCCCTTATCAGATGAGTGTGGAACTGGGGGTCTTCTGCACTGGGCGATTCGAATTCGCGTTATTTCGCAAAGTACTGTCATACCTGGGAGTCCTTCCGCATTGGCAGGATTCAAATTGGCTAATCTGCATTCGCGCGAAGTGCATTCAGTGCAGAATGTTTTGTCACACCGGTGCTCAACATGAGGATTGGCCGATTCGTATCGGCCGCCTCGCACATGCTCAGTGGTGCCCTGCATGGGTTGCGACCTTAAACGCTTCCGGGGTGAAAGGGGAGGTCCCGTCATGACAGCCCGGTAAACAGCTGGAGAGCCAGCTCATGCACATTAACAATCGCGATACAACGTGCCCATTACTGTTTCCTTTCTACATTCCTGCTTGGTTTTAATGTTACCATGACCTTCCCTTGCAACAAATTAGCAATGCCCGGTTCTACGTGTGTGTGTGTGTGTGAGTGTGTGAGTATGTGGGGGGGGGGGGGGGAGGAGCAGTTCCAGCGGCTGTCAAAGAGGCTGGATGGCCATCTAAGTAAATGGGGATGCTTTGATTAAGAGTTCCTCCTCCTCCTCCCGGCTTGGGATCCAGCCTGGGCTGCATCCCAGGCAGGGAACAGGCGCGGGGCCACTAGAATTGCGGCGATCGCCGCCGTTCCAACGGCCTCCTCCTCCTCCTCCCGGCTTGAGAGGCAGCCTAGGCTGGCTCCCAAGCCGGGAGGAGGAGGAGGAGGCTGCTGGAACCGCGATTCCCGTTGCCCCCCGCGCCTCTTCCCTGCCTGGGATGCAGCCAGGGATGCCTCTCAAGCCGGGAGGAGGAGGAGGAGGCCGCTGGAACCGCCCCCCCCCCGCTTCCCTGGAACCGGCAAGAGGAAAGACCCACCGGAAGTAAAAATTGGAATCTGGGGGTCTTGCGATGGAATTCAGGACTGGGTAGTCACACCAGACCCATTCGCACTGAGATCGAACAGAGCCCCAATCCAGGATATCGCCAATCCCCTTATCAGCGCACTGGCCAACACGCTCCAAAAAGAGGAGCCAGTACGCATTCAGTTCGGCAGCTCGCGCATTCACGTGAGTGCGGATTGGGCCATTCGAATGCTGGTATGATGGTATTGTGCGAAATAACGTGAATTCGAATCGCCCAGTGCAGAAGACCCTCAGTTCCACACTCAAGGGCTTCTGTCTTTTAATAGAAATCTTGTATTCCAGCCCTGAGATCTTCCCTGAAATTTATCTAATAAGGGTTTTATTAATCTCAGTCTGTCATTTAGTTTTTCCTATTTCATCAGGCATGTGTGTATGTATGAGGAAGGCATGTGTATGAATCCGATAGTTCTGACTTTGACTGCCAATCTTATTTAAATTGCTAATTCCTAATTTAAAAAATAGATTTGCTAGATTATTCTAAAGAATAAGATGCAGTGTGGGTTCCACTTTAGTCTTTCTGTAAGTACATTTTTGCCTACCCATCTAAAGTGAATGGGAGAACCCCCATCCCAATACAGGGTCAGATACTGGCTGGTATTTTGTGCAGTTTCTCTGTATTTACAAACCAATCACAACACTGGAAGAATCTTGGGGTTTTCTCTTCTTCTACACAGTGACAGTGTCATTTGAAACAATATCAGGAATTGTATCTTTTTCACATTCATGTCCTGCCTTTTCCCCAGTGAGCTCCAGGCAGCATACATGCAAAGATATAGCTGTGCTAGTCTAGAAAATCAGTATGCAGAGGGATCTTGTTGCAACTTTGAGCCTAACTGAAAGAAAGAAGCGGGTAGCATGAAGTTTCATAGACTTGAGCCTATTTCCTCAGATGCATATATGTCTCTCCTCTCCACTTTAGTCTTACAGCAACTCTGCGAGATAGGTTAGGCTGAGAGAAAATGACTAGCCCAGTGAGCTTTCTGACTCTTTGGAGACTTGAACCTGGGTCAATTGTATTCAGCATTATAAGCATGACATCATACTTTGGCCTAGGTAGCATATGTACCTATTAGGCTGTTGAGCCTCTTGCATGTGGGAACAGCATTCACTTCCTCCTGTATCATGTATATAAGATAATCTGTGACAACATTCTGCCATAACTCTCTTTCCAAGGGGCAGAAAACTCATGCGTACCACTATGTAAGCAGAGTCACATTAACTTATGAGTGTACCAGAGGGGATATACACAAGAGAGTAGTATTGTCTCCTAAAGTTTGTAGAAATACAAAAAAAACTTAGACAGGTTGAAATCTAAGGATGAGAAAGTTCCAAAACAAATTCAGTGAAAACTGAGTATGCTTAGTTGCCACAGAATGCTGGCTGACTCTGGGACAGGTAAATAAAGGGAGCGGGGAGAATAGAATAGAGCATCCTGGAAAAGGGCATGGCTGGCTGGAACTCTGAGAAAAATCACTTTACACTGCAACGTTTTATTGTTGTATCCATTTGTCCCATTATAATATTAAACATGACTTGTTGAATATACAATCTTAATTTGTTTCATCTACAGTCGGTCCTTCTTATACACGGATTTTTTATACACGGATTCAAGCATACACGGTTTGAAAATGTTCCAAAAAAGTATAAATTTAACTTGATGTTCCATTTTTTATTAGGGACACCATTTTGCTATGTCATTATACTTAATGGGACTTGAGCATACACGGATTTTGTTATACACGGGGGATATTGGAACCAAACCCCAGTGTATAACAAGGATCCACTGTATTTTGTCGGCAAGCATTTTCAGATATGATGCTGTTTTTTCACATTCGCCTGATGGTTCTTGGAAGCCCAATGAACAAGCTTGACTATGGATTACAAAGGACCCTAAACATGTCCCATCACCCACATCTCCTTAGTGAAATCAGTTGGCATCAGCCCATTGAGGGAACCAATACCTCAGCATTTTACCATGACATTACTACAGTCCAGGTGGTAGATTCTGCTGTGTCTAAAGTGTCACATGAGCAGAATGGAGGGATGTGCTGGCACTCCAGGAAATGTGATCAGCTGCCTCCTTTACCTCCCCAACTGTGCACTTGTGGGAAAAGGAAGAGAGAGTCTCTCATGCTGCACTGATCAGACTGGGACCCACAATTTCAAAGTTAGAAATGGAACATATCATCCCCACCACTATCATACCTAATTTAAGGTTAAAACAAAGATAATGTTACTGCATTAGAAACCACCATGACCATTACCACTGGGTTGTGGGTTTTTCATTACTGTTAAAAAGTAAAACACTGTTCCCCATTATAACACATAAAATTAATGAGTGAAAGAAACAACATTAACCTTTAGCATATTACCCCCAAGCTCTTCTAGTTGGCCAGTGAGAAACAAGAACAAATTACCTTTTCCAGAAGTATTGCTAATGTGTTTCCTTTTTAAAAAATAACACTGCAAGGCTTTTTCCAGGCTCATTCTAACTTAATATGCTGGTTCATGGGCAATTTTAATATGCCGAATGTTTCATAATCGTCAACTTGTTCCACAAAGCTGACAGAAAAATATCTTGTCCAAGAACACTTCCATGGTGGAGCAGAGATTTTTATTTTTGAAAAACACATCTTCAAAAGCCCCATTCTCAGTCTAATATATCCGATGCCTTGCAAGAAATCTTGCTATACTGTTTTATTTGTTCATAGTGATGGTGGTTAGGGAATGAATTTCTGTCACCTTTACAGGTACACATCTCTTGCCGATTCTGAGCTATTTTACACTGGACTTGGCAGTGCTGCTAAATTGTGCCACCGGGCCACCTGTTCTGTAAAGAAAGCTAACTTCTCTTTATCACACTGTCTTCACCTCTTTCTACGGTGTAGTGTGCTGTGTTGTTCAAGCCAATTCCTTGTAAAAACATCCCTTAGAGAAGGCTTTAGTTACAGATGTGTCCAGATTCTGAATCCAGAGAAGGTTTATACTAGCAGGCATAGTTTACCAAGGGGCTTTCTTTACCGGCATTTGGGACGTCCTCCGGACGTCCCATTTTAAAAAAGGGGCGTCTCTTATAGACGCCCCCGGGCCTAGTACGGACTCCGTCCGTACAAGATGGCGCCGGCCCTTCTACATGGCCGGTGCCATCTTTGCGTATCGGACGCTGAGCGTCTGTACGCGTCGCGTCCCTTGTGACGTAGCGAGTGCACCTCTGGCGCCTCAAAAAGAAGCTCCATTTTGGAGCTTCTTTTTCGGTCCACGCGGGAGTCGGGCCGTGTGAAGGCTCCAGCTCCCCCGCGGACCTACTGGCGGCGGCGGCAGACCGCCGCAAAGCAGAGGTATGTACCCCGCCCAAATATCTTTTTTAAATGGAGTCAATTGTTCGAGACGTTCAGAGAGAATTTTACACTTGATTTTTCATGCAGAAAGCCACACAGAAAGACCTATATCTTCACCCACCTCCCAACCACAATCTGGATCCATTTTCCCAGTTCTTGGATTATTTTAAAGCCAAATTAAAAATTCATAGTTAATAATTTATCTGACAAATGCAACTCATTTTCCTGCTTCTTGAATATTTATGAGCAGTTAAATTTCTTCAAAACATTCACATTAATTAAAAGTACTCCATGATTTTTTTGGGTGGGTGATTTTTTAAAAAAATCATTGGCTGATCACAACAACATTATCCAATAATTATCACAAGCTACATTCTTTTTAAAGTAGAACTGTGCTAAATTACATTGCTGTAAACATCCAATTATGGTACCTAGAAGTAACTGACAGTTCAAATATATACTTCTGTTCAAAAGAAAGCATTCCAGATGTGGGGAACTATGGGACATAATTTGGCATTAATACTGTGAATCTTTGCCTTTTGCTCAGTTTGCATACTTACAGTATCTGTATCAGTGATAGATTTGCATAACCCATGAAGCCAAATAACTTGATGAAACTTTTTACAACTGACAGGTGCAAATGGGATGGTTATTAATTGTAGGCCACCACAAATGACCAGTGAGCCATGTCCAACTTGGTAGTTCACAAATTATATAGTTCACAAAAGGTGTTTCTGGAAAAACGCAACAGCTAAAAAAAGTTTAATCTCTCCCTCATCATTAAAAAAACCCCAAACTTAAAAAAAAAACTGGAGAAAAAAGGCAAATTATATGGATCAACTAGTGCTACCAGCAAACTGTTGTGGTTGTTCCATGATTGTTCTAAGACAGCAATCTCTGTGCTGATACAGGCTCCCAGGAAGTTTCAACCAGATCCTCTGCATTTTTTTTTAAATTGTATTTTTGCAAACCTTGGATTTTTCTACCAACTTTACATTTCCTCTCATATTGTGACTGTGTGTAGACTGTTGAAGTTTAGTTGCATAAGAATCCACACTGAATGAGCATATTGGATGATACAGTCACACTTCATTGATACATATCAATGGCAGAACCAAGATCAACATAACAAGCATGAAAGTAATTGGCAACCCAACTCTAACTCCTGAGCTGCTGAACTCCCTGGAGTCACAGCATAATGAACAATCTTACAGGTTGGGTGTTCTCACTAGGCGATCACAGCTTGTTCCCTCATCTTTTCTCAACAGAAATACTGGCAACAGCAAAAGGTAGTGGATTTAACAGCTTTCCTCAGCCTGGTGACCTTTTGATGTGATGGACTACACCTCTATCATCCCTAGTTAGCAATAACTGGGGAAGTAGGGATTTTACTCAATCACACTTGCACAGTACCAGATCGAGGAAGGCTGATATAAGATAAATTAATTCATATTAAGAACACAGGCAAAACGAGAGGAAACTGTAACAGAATGGACACAGGGGAAATGCAAGTCTGGTGTTATCTAACTAAAAAAGATGTTATTGATTAGTTTTTCCAACTTTCAAACAAGTGTTATATAATGGCTTCTGTGACAAAGCACCACTAGGCAGCAATTCTTAAACGCTTACCAGAGAGTTAGCTCTTCTGAACACAGTGGGACTTTACTTCAGAGTAAACATGTCTGGGATTGCTCTTTAACATGTCTTCATTCGATGGTGGTTTCTCAGGAAACCTGAATATGATTTTGACTTTATAATTAACTCCTCTGCTGCAGGAAGTTAGAAATGTTATAGTAATCTGACAGCAGATCAGTGTATCAAAGAAGGCACAACGCTTTCACTTTACAAGAAAGTGGCAAGTACAATTTCAACACCAGAGGGAGGCAGATGGTGAGAGCTTCTGAGTAATATAGGCTGCAATTCAAATCTGAATTTTCCATTTAATTTTCTTGGATTGTGTGGTTACTTCCACATGGTCTCTTGCAGAATGGATAACATGACTCAAAACTGAACACAGAATATATTCCAATATGTTGCAATGGTGAGCTTTTAACAAAGAAGATGGTTAAAATGTGCAGACCAATAACAGCTATGAAGGATAGCTCCATTATATTTTGCAGCAAACTGTTAATTCAGTAGAAAGCAGAGTTTCACATGATGCGATGGCTGAACAAAAATGTATTTATACAAGGAAAATGAGCCTGTTTCTGAAAGCTAATGAGCTTGTTGAATCTGAGCCAGAATTACATACAAAGCTAGGCAGGAGAGAAGCCAAGGGATAAAGACTGGACACAGCACTTTGAAAGAGACAAGGCAAGGCTGGTAGCAAGAGGAGGGGAGGAGATGAAAACACTGTTAATAAAACTGCTCCCATCAGAGCCATACTTAAGTTTTGCATTTCAGCACCTTAGTAGTAGGATATTTTCGGCTCACATATATCTATTTGATCACTGTTTAATAGCCTGACCCTCTGCTGAAGGTTCTGGCAAATCTTCCCTTCTCTGCATGCATGGGATTTGCTGTATGCCAATCCATGTCTAGATTATGGAAAAGTTACTTTTTGGATGACAGTTGTCAGAATTGTCCAACCAACCTGGCTGCTGGCCATCAATCCTGGCCTCTCTCAGTTTTCTAGGGATTGGTTTGGCAGGATGCTGGCTAGACTTGCTGGACACTGCTTTCTGTAACTACAGCCAAAGAAAAAGGGACCCTGGGAGATATCTAGTGTGTACCACTGTGTATTGCAAGGGAAGATTAGTAATGGTGACAGGAATACTCCTCAAATTTTCATCTTCTGAAACTCTACCCTGATTTTTAGTAGAAACTCTACCCAGAGCTGTTTCCAGTTGGAGGATTCCTAATAATAGCAATTAGAAAGCACTGCTCAGCTATACTATCTTTTCTGTCTTGATGGATTTTCTGACATAAGGAAAAAGACGTAAGAAGCAATGGAAAACCAATGTGAAGGCTTCATAGGGAGGATAACATTGTTTGAAGCCCTCATAAAAATCAATGAACGAAGCAGGACAATGGTGCAATAAAAGTTTCATTTGGGACTACTCCTGGTCTTGCTTCTGATGTGGAACCACACATTAAGTATTCTCCATTCAATATACCATTCTTGTGGTTTTAATTTTTTAAACCATGAGATGGCATTACAGAGTTTGTTACGTATTTAGCTTTTTGGGTCTATTAATTCCTTGACACATCACTTTGATGCTTGTTTGATATAACTATTTCTGCATTTGTATTATTTTTGTGAGTGTTCAACCACTGCTCAAGCGCATTTGTGCATGCAAATAAAACATTGTACAAGAAGAAGACTCTATGTAATTATACAAGCAATTGCTCTCCACTACCATTGATAGGGGGAGGGAAATGGAGTGTTAGTCCCAAAGTATGATTTCGGACAGTCAGAAAGTGGCCAGAGTCTGCCATGACACTTGTTAAACATACCACTGTAAATGCACTTACATGGATTTTTCATCTCCTGCCCTGCAGAGGGCAGCTCTCAAAGACCATGTGCATCCCATGACGATCTCATGGCTAAGGGAAGGCAGGGACCACCCTGGCAGCATTTGAAGCTTTTCTACAGTGAATAGAGTGGAGAACATTCTTTGACATGAAACACTTGGCCCATCTATTTACTAAAAAGTCTACCTATACAAAGGACTAGGTCTTCTCCCGATTCTGCTCAAATCTATCTTGATGGGGTGGCCTAATAAGCCCCACACAAGCTTAACATACTCATATTCACAAGTACAGTGAGGAGAAGCACCATAGCTCAGTAGCAGCTGAGATGGAGAAAGTCTCACTTCCAGAGTCCATCTTTACCATCATAAGTAGTGGTTTCCATGGCAATGATGTGATGGATCTGCTCGGGAGTGTCCCTCAGAAATTAATGGAAATATTCAAGGTTCTGTACCCTCTCTCCCATACAGATTTGGTATTTTGTATAGTTCCTTTGAAGTTCAGAGTAAAATCCAAAATTGATTTGCCACACTAATAACATAGAAGCCATGGAAGTGGGAAAACTGGCCTACTATGGGCTCATTCACACTAGCGACATTGCTCCAGAAGGAACTGGGCAAATTCGGGGGGCCCCCTCCCGAATCTCTCCGGAAGCAAGTGCTGACTACCAATCAGGGGCATTTTAACACGAATGCCCTCTTGGAGAATTCGGGTTTAAGGTGAAAGTGCCTGGCTGTCAATCAAAGTTAGTTCCGCGATGGTCATAGGTGACATTTCCAGCACTCATTGGGGCATCAGAAGTGTGCTTTCCACCCCTCCTTTCTTTTTAAAGGACCAGGCACCACTTGTCAAATTTAAAAACCTCTGGTGTGTGTGTGTGTGTGTTGTGGGCATTTGGTCAGTGTTGTAGGTTATGATCTGCCCTTGGCCCCATTTTCAACCCCCAAATGCAAGCTAATGCACCCAGTATCCCCCACTCCTTGCCACCCCAGAACGCCTCATACACAGGTAATAATAATAATAATAATAATAATAATAATAATAATAATAATATCAATAATATTAAATCATCACCTCAAAATGCCAGAAAAGGATGCATTTTTTTGCTCTCCCCAGGCTACCCCTGAATTCCTAGCAAAAGCTGTATCAATTTGCCAATTTACATAATTGTAAAGAGAAGCATTAGATTCGTTTGGTAACATTCATTCGCAATCCAGCAATCATTTCAAAGGAAAAAATAGGCTGCCCTAGCAAAAGCTGTATCAATTTGCCAAGTTGCAACATTACATTCGTTTGGTAACATTCATTTGCAATCCAGCAATCATTTCAAAGGAAAAAATAGGCTGCCCTAGCAAAAGCTGTATCAATTTGCCAAGTTGCAACATTACATT
>NC_056524.1:236065412-236073321 GCF_019175285.1 Sceloporus undulatus
CGTTTGGTAACATTCATTCGCAATCCAGCAGTCATTTCACCTAGCAAAAGCTGTATCAATTTGCCAAGATGCAACATTACATTCGTTTGGTAACATTCATTCGCAATCCAGCAGTCATTCCAAAGGAAAGAATATGCGCATAGACAGAGAAAAATAATTTAAAAAAATACACATCAAAGGGAAAAGGTCCCTGATGGATAGGGGAGGCTTGTCTTGCTCTGCCCCTCCACCTGCCCTGAATTGACCCTTGCTCCTGCTCACCATCTATCTATATATCTATATATATCTCTTGCCAAGAACATACGCATAGACAGCCAAAAATAATTAAAAGGAAAAAACAAAACAAAACATGCGCACATTTTGTCAAAATTAATTTAAAAAAAAATAAAAAAGGGAGGAAAGTGCCTGATGGGAGCTCTGTTCATGCCCTGCCTTTGGCCTGAACTGAACTGACCCTTTTCCTCCTGCTTACACTTTGCCATTGCCTTCCACTGAGGCTGAGAGAGAGTGACCTGTCAGTTCCAACTGACTCATGGAATCAATTGGGAATAAAAAGGAAATGCAGCGCAGGCATTCTGACTGTAGCATCCTAATAATAATAATAATAATAATAATAATAATAATAATAATAATCCAGGAGCAAGAGGAAATGAAAGTAGCACAAGCAAGCACCCAAAAAATCATGCGCATAAATTGTCAAAAGAGGCTGCTTCTGTTGCATCCTTTTCCATACATCCCCCAGCTTGGCCCCACAGCCCTATTTCCCTGGGCAGTCCTCCTCTTCCTCCTTTCCGACCCTCACCTCCCTCTGAGCTGCCCTGGCTCCTTCATCCTCCTCCTCTTGCTCCATTATAGGATGCCCTCCATGGCTCCCTTCTTCCCACAGCTCCTTCCTCCTCCTCCTCCTCCTCCTCCTCCTCCTCCTCCTCCTCCTCCATCACTTTCTCCATCTCCCCCCCGCCAGCCCTTTGCAGCCTTCGTCACCCTGATTTCCCCTTTTGCCTCCTGTCACCCTTTGCACCCAGATTCCCCTTTTTCCTTTGGCTTTTTCCTTCTCCTCCTCCCCTCCAATGAGGCGAGGGAATGCTCTGCCCTCTACCCGCCCACTGCCCTTAATCCCTCCCTAAATTTGCCTCAATCATGATCGAGGGCAAGTTCATATTTTGCAGAACCCGGGTCTATTCAGAAAAGACGGATTTTAGCTCAATTTTGGATACACCGGGGTAAGGGGCATTTCCTTGTGCAAGCCTCGACATGGATTGTGACGGAATCGGGCCCAATATAAACTTCACGTGAAAGAATCGATTTCAGAACCGGTGTAAATGGTAATGTGAATGGCCCCCCACTTGAGTATCAGCAAACTTAATAGGCTTCTGTGTGAAATCCTGTGAGAAAAGTGCACTGCAATCATAGTTTCAATGCTCTTTCTTTAGAGAACACATATTGTTTTAGGGTATTTTAAGATGCAGGGGACTTCATGCTAGTAATTAAAAGACACTGTGTCCCTTATGTCTTTTCCTACAGTATATTTTTTTTTCCTGAAGAGCAAAAAAAGCTTGAAGAAATGGTTGAAAAAGAAGAGAAAATTACAAGGGGGGGGGATGCAAAGCCAGTGTACAAGTCAGTGAACAAGGTAAGGCGATGGCATGACAGCAGACACATCTGAAACCATCCCCTAGTTAAGCAAAATTCATAAACAGCCAGATAGCAGAAACCACTTTTGAAATACACATATTAGAAATGCAAACAGGATGGGAATATTTGAATCTTATTCTCTACAGATGGTCATTGCCATTAAATGTGAATGCATTCAATGCATATTATGTGAGTGATGAAGAAAGTTGTTTAGTATGTATACTTGTGCAAGGGAGGAAGTCTGTCAGATAATTCATGAGCTGATTAAGCAAGGAGTTTCACAGTAACCTTAAAGTAGTGAAAAGGAAAACGAATCATAGCTAGAAGTTGCAATTGGCCAGATGGGTTCATCTAAATTGGATTCACAGATTATTTCTTTCTTTTTTTTATTCTTGTTTTTCAATTTTTTTCCACATGACATATTACATGACATAACATTATACACTTACGTTACACACCCTCCCCGTCCCCCCGTCCCACCTCCCACCAACACTTACATACATACATGTCCCTCCGACATTCTGTAAAATACATTTAACATAAAATGCACTTCCAGCTACTTGCAGCTTTGTACATAGTTATATTTGGTATTTTCCCTTATTTTGTTTTATCTTTCCTTTCCTTATCATGTTTTCTTCACTCCCTCTTAGGTAATACCTTGTCACTGATTCTTTAACTTTTTACTATTTCATACAGTTCAAAGAGTCCGGTATTTCCCATTTTTCCTTCTTTATAGCCTACAAATCACATTTCTTATGAAATTTTCTTACTTTTTGCTTTTCGACACTCTCTTAACACATCCCAATATTCTAGATTAAAATTCCTGTTATTTCCACTGTTTATAAACATTATTTTTACAAAAATATTACATTTTTCCATTTATTTCTTAAGAATTCATAGAAGACATGCCACTCTTTCCCCATCGCTTCTTCTGTCTTATTCTTAGTCCAGCATGCCCGTTTGTCCATTTCTACAACCTCGAAGACTTTCATCACCCATTGTTCTACCGAGGGGGTTTCATTTTGCTTCCAGTATCTCGCATAGTTTATTCTGGCACATGTAAATAAGTAAAATAACATTTTCCCACAAGTTTTGTTTAGTTCATCACTTATCATACCTAGAAGAAATGTTTCTGGCTTGAAAGTAATTGGGATCTTTAGTTCTATAGTTATTGTTTTGTATATTTTAACCTAATACTGTTTTGCTAATTTGCATGTCCACCACATGTGGAAGAAGGAGCCTATTTCTGTATTACATTTCCAACAGAGTGGATTACTTTTCTTATTCTTACACATATATGCAATCTTTTGTGGGGATAAATGCCACCTATATAACATTTTATAGGTGTTCTCTTTTAGTTCATGATTAGTTGTAAATTTTGTTCCCTTCCAAACTTTTTCCCATTTTATATAATCAATGGTGTGTCCCACATTCTGTGCCCACTTAATCATGCTATCTCTAATTATTTCTTCTTCAGTTTCCCACTCTAATAACATTTTGTAATTCCTGGTTATCATCTTTCTCTCACCCTTTTCTACAATTTCTTCCCATTTAGATTTCTTATTACTAATCCCAGTTAATCTTTCATCCATTTTCCATCTCTCTCTCAACTGTCTATATAAATACCAATGACAATTGATACCCACTGCATTCAGCTCTTCCTGGGATTTTAACTCTTTCATTCCCCTTACCTCTTTCACCAAATCAGAATATTTTATCCATTTAGTCCTAGGTATTTTTTCCTTGTTGAAGAAGGCTTCATGGGGTGAGCATGCTAGTCGTAACTGTTGAGAGATTCTTGGTCTTAATTTTTCCCAAACATTCAACATAGCCTTTCTTAATATGTGGTTTTTTACATTCTTTGTGTACTTTATGTTTACTATAAAACAGGTACCCATGTAAACCGAATCTCAAGTTATCCCCCTCTAATGCTAACAATATGTCATCTTCCAGTAACAACCATTCCACAATCGATGACAGCACTGCAGCATAGTAGTATAAAGTTAAATTTGGTAAGCCTAGTCCTCCACGGTATTTATCGTCATAGACGATCTTTGCTTTTATTCTGGCTTTCTTCTTTTCCCACACAAAACTCAAGATTTCTTTTTGCCACGTATTTAATGGTTTGAAGGTGTGTAATATCGGTATTGTTTGAAATATAAATAGCATTTTGGGCAATATGCTCATTTGTATCACTGAGATTCTGCCCAATAGGGATAGACTTAAATTTCTCCACCTCTCAAGGTCTTTCTTGCATTCTTTCCATACTGATTCATAGTTGTTATGGTAGAGATCTACGTTTTTGTTAGTGATCCATATTCCTAAGTATTTAGTTTTCTTTTTTACCGTAAATCCACTTATTTCTGCTAATAAATTCTCATCTGTCCTGTCCAGGTTTTTCGTCACCATAGATGTCTTATCTTTGTTTGCTTTCAGGCCTGAGACCTTTTCAAAGTCCGTTAGAATTTCTATTAGTTTTTCTATGCTTTCTGTAGGGTTTCCCAGTATGTATACAATATCATCTGCAAATATACGCATTTTATATTTGTAATTTCTAATTTTCATACCTCCTATCTGTTTTTCTTTTCTGATTCTATTATTTAATGCTTCTAAGATGAAGATAAACAGCAGTGGGGATAGTGGACATCTCTGTCTCATGCCTTTGGTGATCTTAAATTCTTTTGTTTTACTGTAATTTACAATTATTCTGGCACTTTGTTCTTTGTAGATTTCTCGAATCCATGTATCAAATTGGGTTCCTACCTTCGCTTCTTCCATCATAGTGAATATTATCTCCCAGCTGATATTATCGAACGCCTTCTCCAGATCCATAAATACAAGTGCCAGACTTTTCCCGTTGTTCCTCTCATAATACTCTATGGTGTTCAGAATTACACGTATGTTCTTTTTTAGTTGTCTTTTAGGCAGGAAACCGGCTTGTTCTTCTCATATCCACTCTGCTAATACTTTTTAAAATCTTTCTGCTAAGATTTTTGCAAATAGCTTGTAATCCGTATTAAGCAGAGAGATTGGCCTATAACTTTTTACATCCGTTGGATTTCTGCCTTCTTTGGTTATAAGGGAGATGTTTGCCTGCTTCCATGATCCTGGATATTTTTGTTTCCTGATTTCGTTCAGTGTTAATTTGTATGGTATTATTATCTGATCTTCAAATCTCTGATAATACTTGAGCGGGAATCCGTCCAGACCTGGAGTTTTTCCTTTTTTACTGTTCTTGATAACCTCTGTTATTTCAGCTACAGAGATCAGTCTGTTCAGTATATCTCTTTGCTGGTTATCAAATTGTTTTATGCTTGATTTCTTCAGGAACTCCTGTATCTTCTGTTTTGCGATGATACTTCCTTTATACAACTTTTCATAGAAATCTAGGAACTCTTTCTTTATTTTTTCTTGGTCTGTGGACAGTACTTTTTCTTGAGTTTTTATTTCAGTAATGAGATTTCTTTCTCTTTGTATTTTCAGTCTGTACGCCAGCCATCTGCCTGGTTTGTTTGCTTGTTCAAATTGCACTTGCTTCAAATATTTAATTTTTTTCTGTATCTCTTCATTTTCTTCTAATTCTATTTGTTTTTTAATCGTTTTAATCTCTTTCGCAATTATTTTCTTAGTTATGTTTTCACTTAGTTCTGTTTCTTTCTTTTTCAACATATCATACATCAGCTTTAGTTTTTCTTTTTTTTTTCTTTAGTATGAAATTTTGTTGCATAAAAAACCCTCTCATATAAGCTTTGGAAGCTTCCCACACAGTTGTTACCTCGATATCAGGCTTCAGGTTTTCTTCAAAAAATAGCTTAATGTTTTCCTTTGCTTTTTCCACAATTTCTTCTTTCTGTAGCAGAGTTTCATTTAATCTCCACACATATTCATTTTTCATTATTTTAATTAGTAATGTCAGCGGGCTATGATCTGATATCGTTCTTGGTTCTGAATCCATTCTTAAGATATCTTTACATAGTGTTCTAGAGGCATAGAACATATCAGTCGTGGAGAGAGAGTTATGTCTTCTAGAAAAGAAAGTAAAATCTCTAGAGTTTCTGTATTTAAATCTCCAAACATCCTGCAGTGTTTGTTCTTCGATTAGTTCTTTAAATGCTTTCGGGAGTTTCCCCTGTGTTTTTTTAATCTTTCTTTTGGATTTTCTGTCTATTTCTGGGTTAACTACCCCATTCCAGTCTCCCATAATTAATGTTTTTCGTAGTTAAACTTAGATAGCTCCTCATTCAAATTTATATAAAATTGCTCCTTTTTATCCAATGGGGCATAGATGCCCACCATCAAACATTTTCCATTTTGCAGCATTACTTCTAAGCCTAGGTATCTACCTTCTTTGTCTTTAAACACTGTCTTCGCTTTAAGTCTACTATCAACATAGAACACCACACCGTTCTTTTTCTTCTCATTAGCTGATATGTACTCATTTCCCAACTTCCTATTCTTAAGGAGTCGATTATCTTTTTCTTTTATATGAGTTTCTTGCAAACAAACTACGATTACATTAAGTTTTTTAACATAATGAAACAGATAGTATTTTCATTTTTTCCATTTTGCTCCCTTAATTTTATTTATAATAATAATAATAATAATAATAATATTTATTTATATACCGCTATTCCTTTTTAGATCATAGCGGTGTACATAGACATTAAAAACAATATAAACAGCAAAAGCAATATAAAAACAGCAAAAACCCTCCAACCCCCAGAGTACTATAATATTTATAATATTTATTTATTTATGTTAGTTGATCTAATAGTACCTTATTCTCTAGATCTCTCCTTCCTCCTCCTCCTTTCTCTCTTCTTCTTCTGTCTCTGACTGATTGTCTTTGTTATCTTTATCTTTCTCTTCTTGTGGTAGGTCATTTCTTTTTTCCATTTCTCCTCTATATTTTTTGATGAAATCTTTCATTATCAAAACCGAGTTCATTCTAAAAGTCTCTGCTTTGTATTTAAATATCACGCCTTCTAGTCTGTCCCATCTGTATATGATATCGTTATTTTTCAATAGCGTTATCAGTGGTCTGTACTCGTTCCGTTTCTTCAAAATTCTTAATGGAATGTCCTTATAGATAATTAATTCTTTTCCTTCTACCTCTAGACTATGTTTGTAATTAAGTTGTATAATTTCATCTCTGATTTTTTTACGGGTAAAATAAATTACCACGTCTCTCGGTAATTTCTTCTGTCTGGCTATTTTTGAGTTTATTCTAAATATTTTACTGATTTCCCATTGAAACTGCTTTTGTTCAGCCCCCACATACTCTGCCAGTCTAGGGACTAAGTATTCATATAAGTCTTCATCTTCCTTTACTCTTAATCCCCTAATCTTAATACAGTTTTCCCGTTGTTTCAAATCTTGGAGGGCTCGCTCGTCCAGGTCTTTTTCATGTTTCTTCTCTATTTCTAAGACCTTCTTGTTTACTTTATCTGTTTTTTCCTCAATTTTTCCTACCTTTGATTCCATCTGTCTGATGTCCTCTGTTACCTTACCTAAAGTTTCCTTAATGTCCTTTAATTCAGCCCTAATCTCTTGGCGTATTTCTTGTTTAATTTCCTTCCTCATTGCATTCATATCTCTTTTCAATTCTTGAATGTCTTCTTTAATATCATTATACAATGTTTTCAGTTCTTCTAAAATTGCCATTTGTTCTGATGGTCTTTGGTTCCCTTCAAATGATGGTCTTCTTTGCTGACTCTTCTTTTGCCTTCCTTGTGTACAGCTTATAAATCTCTTTAATTCTGCCTTTATCTCCTCTTCTAGTCCTACTCTGTTCCCGCTGTCTTCTTTCCTCTACGGTATTTTTTTTTCCTCAGGTGCCTTCCCTTCTTTCCTTGGCTCCGGGGTGACGTTTCAGTCCTCCTTGCTTTCCGCTTCTGGCTTCACGTGTTCTTTTCTCAGGCACCTTCCCTCAGGCTCCTTCCCCTCTTGTCTTGGATCCGCGGTGCCGCTACAGTCCTCCTTGCTCTCCTCTTCTGATTTTCCTCAACTTGGGGTCCTGCTGTCCTCTATCTCCATTCTTTTCTGAGGCGCCTTCCCTTCTTGCCTTGGATCAGCAGTACCGCTGCAGTCCTCCTTGCTCTCCCCTTCTGGCTTTCCTCTCCTTGGGCTCCTGCTGTCCTCTTTCTCCTTTCAATGTTCTTTTCTGAGGCGCCTTCCCTTCTTGCCTTGGATCAGCAGTGCTGCTGCAGTCCTCCTTGCTCTCCCCTTCTGGCTTTCCTCTCCTTGGGCTCCTGCTGTCCTCTTTCTCCTTTCA
>NC_056524.1:236073331-236186589 GCF_019175285.1 Sceloporus undulatus
GTGTTCTTTTCTGAGGTGCCTTCCCTTCTTGCCTTGGATCCGCGGTGCCACTACTGTCCTCCTTGTTCTCCTCTTCTGGCTTTCCTCTCCTTGGGTTCCTGCTGTCCCCTCTCGGTGTTCTTTCTCCAACACCTCCCCTTCTAGCCTTGGATCCGCGGTCCCGCTTCTGTCCTCCTTACTCTCCACTTCTGTTTTTTATTCTGCTCAGGTTTCTTTCCCTCCTGCTTTAGCCCAGTTTTGTCTCCTCGGGTCTGATTCTTTTCTCCTTTCTCTCCACTTCACACCACTTCTTTCCTCAATTGTTTGCTCCTCAGCTGATTCTTGTTATCGATACTGATTCTTTTTTCTCAACTGTTACTGTTGCAGCTGTGCTTCTTCTGTCTTCTCCGTAGAGACTTACTTTTATTTTTTCCAGCTGCCCTTATTTAAATTCTTAGTGTCCAAGACAAGTTTTCTTTATCGGCTTTATTTATTTTTATATTGTACCTATATTGTCTTGTTTCATTAATATTTATTAATATTCTTCAACAAGATTCTTCTCCTTGTCCTTTTCTTTTCCCTTTTTAAAAAAAATTATATTTTAAGGAATGTCTCGTCCACTTCCCTTTTCAATTATCCAACTCAGTTTTCAAATGTAAGGTAGCATAGGTAAGTGGACTTCAAAATAATAATAAGTTCAATTCACTCACTTTTTGCGTCCTCCAAACTCGGCTCTATCTCTCCTTGTTGTGAGGACTATTAATGAAGATATCTTGGTTGTTTAAGCTGCATATAGCCTTTCGTTTTCCTTGTGTTTATTCTTGTTGACCTTTTCTTTAAAAAGTTGGTGGCAGCTCTTGTACCAAAGGCTTTCCTCTGTTAGCGGTGACTCTCCCACCTCTTGGCTATCCTCCAACCCTGGTCCCCTGAGGGACTAGGGGTCCTGGGTGAGTGTTGCCTCAAAGAGGAGCGGAGGTTCTTCGCTCAAACAATGCCTTGCCTGGGGTTTCCCCCTACATTCACGATACCCTCGGCGAGTAGGAAAGGTGCTAGCGGAGAAGATGCTGCCCAGGAACTCCCTGAACTTGCGTCCTCCGAGCTGCCGTTCTCAACCAGAAGTCCCGATTCACAGATTATTTCTGTGCATGATTCTCTAAATCTGTTTTTAATCTATACTGTGAATCCATATTCTTTTCAACAAATTCAGGCAGAAAAGTGCAATACTGCTTACCTGAAGCATACTTCTTTAAAAGGTAAAGGTAGTCCCTTGACATAAATGTCTAGTCATAACCGACTGTAGGGGTCAGTACCCATCTCTGTTATGAAGCCGAAGAGCCAGTGTTGTTTGAGGACTGCTCTGGTAGTCATGTAGCCAGCATGACTGCCTCAAATGCTGTTACCTTCCCATTGAAGTAGTACCTATTTATCTACTTGCATTTGGATGCTTTCGAACTGCTAGCCTGGCAGAAGCTAGGACTAGTGACAGGAGCACACCCCCATCATGCAGCACTCGGGCCTTGAACTGGCGAACTTTTGATCTTCCGAACTGGCATCTTTAACCACTAAGCCACTGCATCACTCCTGTATATATCTAAGAGGTCATAATGACTGCCAGCAATGGTGTTTATCACACAGAGGTTTTTGGAGCTTTTTGCAGCTCAGATCCGACGTGACTGCGGGTCCAACAATGCGAATTCATGTCATAATGTGTCAGTTAGTAAACCCAATGGTGGAAGGTTCCCAATGAGTGCAATTTAGCGCAATTTAGAAAGAGGGGTGGAGAGTGAAGAGACAATGAAAAACCAGCCACAAAACCTGGTGCATTTTTTTTTACCTTTCACTTTGGAAGATTTATGTGTATTTTGAAGATGCAGTTTTAAAGTGTGTGTGTGTTCTATATGAACAAGTTGAACACATCTTCCTGTCACAAATATGCTATACTCTTGATCACATTACACTTAGCCTTGGATACAGCATTGCACACAAAACCTAACAGAGAGGCAACATAAGAGTGTGGAATGTAACAACATAATTTTCTTTGTTCTTTTGTTTATTTTGTTGATCGACTCCCATTGATAACTGCTTTTGGAATGCGTTCATTGATTTTTCAGTCTCAGTTTGCAAAACATACCCATCTGTCAATGGAGCCAAATATCTATGATCTTTGTGGACGACTGTACCAAGCACTACAGCTTTAGGACACAACTATATATATTATTTTGATTAAATACCTACTACACCATTGCTTCCTATGATATCTGATGAAGAGGACTGGCAATTATTTTTTTCCAGGAACCAATAACACATTTGTGCCTATTGGCTTCAATTTTTTTCCTCCTTGGAATCTCACAAGGGACTGGCAGTCAGTGGCTTGTGGACTGGCACTGGTCCATGGACCACCACTTTGAATAGCACTGTGCTACATGATCTCTGATTTGGGTTGGTGCCATTATACTGGGGGTGTAACCCTCATCCCTGCGCTGTTTTGTCAATGAAGATTGCCCTTGAAATTGCTATTTGATCCAGAGGAAGGAAAAATCAGGCACTCACAACACCTTCAGATGTCAGGGATATTTATTAGGAAAATGGCATGATAGAAACTAAGGACTGACCACACTCCCTATGGCACTCTAGTGCCAATCTGAATCTGTCTCTTGAAGCTGCTATGCAATTTTTAGGAAATAGTCAAGCTATTATTTACACATCATCCTTACTTTGGCCACTGGAGTCAAATGGCATATTTCACTGGAGGTCTGCATCTGTATCTACTAAAACATTTTTAATACAGGTTCAGGAGAAGTTCAATTTGGATTAAAGGAAGGACTGAACATTCCTTTTTACTTCTTTCCAAACTGCTGCATGTGTGTGTGTGTGTGTGTGTGTGTGTAAAAAACAAACAGGAAAATGATTGGATGCTTGGATTTCTGCTAATATCTGCTTTATAGGGGAATATCACAGGAGTGATAGAGACTGAGGAAACAGTGTGGAAAGAATGGGAAAGAGTTAAACCCATGCATATTACTCAGAAAAAATACTGAATTTACTTCTGTCCATCTACACTGTAGAAATAATGCAGTTTGACACCATTTTAACTACCAGGGTGCCATCCTACAGAACCCTGGGATTTGTAGTTTTGTGAGGCACCACAAAACTACAAATCCCAGGATTCCATAGGCTGGAGCTACCGCATGTAAAGTGGTATTGCTGCATTATTTCTACATTGTAGATGCACCCTAAGAGGGCACAGGATAATGGTTTCAAAGTCAACAACAAAGGAAGGTGATTGAATTACCTATATTGAAGTCTGCCTATATGCACTTATCTGGGAGCATGCCCCATTGAACATAATAGGACTTACTTCTGAGTAGAGAAATACAGGAATGCTCTGCAAGTGTGGTTTTGTCCCACCACAGCTCTTTTACACACATTTTCTCCCATCACATGTGAAAAGGCACTGTAACATTTACCCAAACCTGAAATGAAGTTTTGTGGATTTTCACGCAACACACAAGATTTTTGGGCTGAATTGAACACATGAACTAACAGCTGTGTTTACCCTAACCAAGAAATACATCCTGTGTAATTTACCATGCAAGCCTACGCAAGAGTATCTTTCACATTTCAGAAGTGTAGTCTTGTTAACAGCAAGTACAGGTGAAAGTCTTGTGGCATCGTAAGGTCAGACACATTTTATTTGGCGTAAGTTTTCATGAACTGCTGCCTGAGTCCCTGTAAGCTAATACCATGTAAAATTGTGTTAGCCTTTAAGGTGCCACAAAAATTTCCACTGTTTGTTCTTCTATACCAAACAGAATTTGTTTATTCTTAAGATGCC
Organism: Sceloporus undulatus; assembly: GCF_019175285.1. Classification (NCBI taxonomy): domain Eukaryota; kingdom Metazoa; phylum Chordata; class Lepidosauria; order Squamata; family Phrynosomatidae; genus Sceloporus; species Sceloporus undulatus. The sequence goes on from NC_056524.1 coordinate 236,077,146, forward strand.
ACAAGATTTTTACTTGTATTTACTGACAACAAAGTAACAGAACTTCTGCACAGAAATAAAGGGTAAATCGAATGAGGGATATTTCTTGCTTAGGGCAGGAGTGGCTGATAGCTCATGTGTACAATCCAGCCCCAAAGACATGTGGCTTACATGGATATTTACCAAATTTAAGCTGGATAGGTGTTTCCAGATCATTAAAAAAAAAGATGTCCTGGCCCCTTTATGGATTTTTATAGGGGTTCCAGACACCTTTCATTTGTAACTTTTCTATCCCCTCCCCTCCACCACTCTGCTTATGCATTTTCCATGTTAGAGAATAATCTGATGAGGGAAAAATATCACACCAAAATCAAAGTAGTTGCACAAAACAATGTCTTCTGACTGATAGTGCCAGGACTCTTCAGCTGTGTTCCTCATGCCAGCTACTGGAAGGCACCATACAGCTATTTTACCTGTACCCACATTTAGCTGTTTTCATTTGTATTTTAAGTTGATTTGATTTGATTTTTTTTTAAAAAAATTGAATTTTTTGAAATTTTTTTTAAAAAATTTCTTTAATGACACCACATTTTAACTGAATCTTCACCACGTGTATATGCAAATACATTTAGGTTGTGTGTAAGACACTGTAATTCAAAGAAGGCGTAATTTTTAATTTTGCTTGTTGTTTACATCAGAACGATTAGTGTTCCATTCAGCGGTGTATAGGAATTATGATTTAAAGGAGTAACATTAGTACAAAAAACAAAACAAAAGCATGACTAAGGATTCTGTATGGGGTGAAATGGGAGGAGGAGGTTAGTGGAGGAGAGGGTTGTTGTTCTTGGGTGCCTCCAAGCCATTTCTGGCTCATGGCTGCCCCAATGGTATCATTGGGGGGGGGGGGGGGGGAGGTGAGGACCAACCCTAGGGCCACCACTGGGCTACCTTAAGATGACCCTATCCTATACAGCAGCGGTTCTTAACCTGTGGGTCGCAACCCCTTTGGAGGTCGAACAACACTTTCACAAGGGTCACCTAAGACCCAGGGTTGGTGCCATAATCTGTAATACTCTAGTGCAGTGGTTCTCAATCTGTGGATCACAACCTTTTTTCGGTTCTCAACCTCTGAATTGCAGCATTAGGAAGGTTGAGAACCACTGCTATATACGGCTTGGGTCCAGGCTATTTGAAGGACCGTATCTCCCTGTATGAGCCCCCCCCGCCCCCGAGCATTGAGGTCACTGGGAGAGGCCCTTCTCTCTGTCACACCACCTTCTCAGGTGCATTTGGTGGGAACAAGAGAGAGGGCCTTCTTAGTGGCTGCTCCCAAGCTTTGGAACTCTCTCCCTAGAGAGGCCAGGATGGTGCCATCCCTACTATCCTTCCAGAGCCAGGTAAAGATGTTCCTGTGCAGTCAGGCCTTTTAAGCTGATAAGGATTGGGTTTTTTTTTTTAAATGCTGGGCTACCCAAATTTTAATGGTTTATACTTTAATATACTCTTGTCCCTCCATATTCACTATCCCCTTTGAATATGGAAAAAAACCTGCAAATAACAAAAACACCATGTTTCTACCTGAAGACACCTCTCTAGGAACCTGTAGGTCCTCCGGTGCAACTTTGAGGTCAACGTCCAACAGACACTGACCATAGAACTGCACTGGAGTAGTTACAAAGGCCTAGTAGATTATTCTCTCTACGAACCTCTAGGTCTTTCCATGCAACCTTTAGTTAAAGCTGACCATAGAGTTGCACTGGAGGACCTAGATATTCCTAGAGAGAACATACTAATCAAAAACATGAGTAACCAAATCTGCAAATATCAAAGCTACAATTATGGAGGGACGAGTGTATTAGATTTTCATTTATAACTGTTTTCATCCTTAAAATTGTTTCTTTTAAACAATTTTTTTACATTTACATATTTTAATATTTTGTATTGTTTTTAAACTGTATAGTTTTATACTTGTTCGCTGCCTCGAGTCCCTATATTAGGGGAGAGGCAGGATAGAATAATAATAATAATAATAATAATAATAATAATAATAATAATAATAATATGCTGGTGAAATGTGAGGAATAAACTCTTCTAGAACATGGCCACATAGCCTGAAAAACCCACAAGAAACTATGGATGATGGCCATGAAAGCCTTTGGCTTCACAATAATAATAATAATAATAATAATAATATCAATAATAATATGTTCTAGGTAGGCTGTTCTACCCCAAAGTAAGCTTCCTGAGTTTGACTGGGCCGAGACTTTTTAACCTTACAATTCTGAACACTCAAAGCACTTTACCCACTTTCTTTTGAGAGGGCCGTCTGTGTCACTCCCACCCAGCACTGTATGCCTCCTTGCTAAGTCCCTTCCACGGAGGGCGGCTTTTGTCTTGCTAGGGCCCCCTCCTCTGAGAGGCTGAGCATCAGCAGCTGCCTTGGGCTTATTTAGGGGGGGGGGAGGGGGGGAGGGGGGGGAGTGAGCGGATTGGCAGCTTCCCCGTCCAATGGGGAGCCGGGGGCTGTTTTGCGTTGGAGGCTGCAGCTTCCCTGGCCCTTCAGTGGCAGCAGAGGAGGAGAAGGAGGAAGGAAGGCAGGAAGGAGGAGAGCCTGGTCTGCCTCAGCTCCATCCTCCTCCTGGTCCAGCACCCAGCAAGAGCCTCCCACTCCTTCCTCGCCATGGATGGAGAGCCTAGCAGGGAGGGCGGCTGGACCAGGCCAGGCGGAGGAGGGAAGCGCAGCAGCCCCAGCAGCAGAGCCAGCCAGCCTCCCGCCTCGCTTTAGCGCCCGGCTCCTCTCCGCATCCGGAGGCCGCCTCCTCTTCCTCCTCCTCCGCAGCAACAACAGCAACAGCATCCCACCCACAGCGGAGGGGGCGCCATGCCCGCGCTCCACCGACGCCTCCGAAAGTTTGCCCGCCGCCGCCGCTGCCGCGTCCCTCCCTCCTCCTCCTGCTGCTGCTCCTGGCTCCCCTTCCTGGCGCCTGGGCTGCGGAGCCGGGACTCCTCCCGGGGCCCCTCCAGGGACTGAGGCAGGCGCTCCCCCTCTTCCTCCTTCTCTCCCCGGGCCATGGGGCTTTAACTTGCGGCAAAGGAAGGAGTCTTGGCCCCTCTTTTCCTTCTTCCTCCTCCACCTCCTCCTCCTCTACCCCTCCTCCTCCTCCTCATCATCTCATTCTCTTCTTCCTCCTTCTCCTGTTTTTCTTCCTCCTTCTCTTCATCTCCTCCGCCCCCTTCTTATTTTTCCTCTCCCTCTCCTCTTCCTTTTCCTTCCCCCCTCTTCCTCTCCTTCCTCTCCCTCTTCTCTTCCTTCTCCTTTCCTCTTCTTCCTCCCGGTTCTCTTTTCCTCCTGTTCCTGTTCCTCCTCCTCCTCTTCCTCCTCTTTGCTTCCTCCTTCTCTTCTTCCTCCTCCTCTCCCTCTCCTCTTCCTTTCCCTTCCCTTCCTCTCCTTCCTCTCTCTCTTCTCTTCCTTCTCCTTTCCTCTTCTTCCTCCTCGTTCTCTTTTCCCCCTGTTCCTCTTCTTCTCCCTCCTCCTCTTTGCTTCCTCCTTCTCTTCTTCCCCCCTCCTCTTCCTTTTCCTTCCTTTCTCTTTCTCCTCCTCTTCTTCTTCCTCCTCTCCCTCTTCTCTTCCTTCTCCTTTCTCCTCTTTCTCCTCTTCATCCTCCTCCTGCTCCTCTGTTACTCACTTGGCCCCTGGACTGTGGAGCAGGAACTCCCAGGGCTCCTCCAGAAACTGAGGCAACAGCTCCCCCTCATGATGGTGATGGCTTAATTTGGGACAAAGAAGGAGCATTTGCCCCTTTCCTCTTCTTCCTCCTGCTCCGCAACTGGCATTGAGGGGCACAGGGTTGCCACTTTGTGTCTGCCACCCTGCGAAGAGAGAGCCCTTCTTTCTCCTCGGGTGGCATCTGAGGGGACTGAGGAGGTGGTGTCCTCATGCTCAGCTTCTTTGGCTCTGAAGGAAGGCTGGCCTCCTGGAGGGGCGAAGGGAGGGTGCCCTTCAATGGCCTCTGGAGCCCCAGCATGTGATGTGCAATAGTTGGCTGCCAGGCATCTGCTGGCCTCCCGCTGCCCAGTATGAAGGTTTTCCGCCGGAAGGCGCTGGTGCTCTGCTTGGGCTACGGACTCCTCCTCCTCCTCACCATGCTCAACCTGTTGGACTACAAGTGGCACAAAGGGCCCCAGCAGTGCAGTGAGCCCTTGCCTGTCCGCCGCACTCCTTACCCACAGCACCAGCTGCCTTATTATGCCTATCAGTCTCGGTCGGACACTCGGGCCCTCTATGGTCCCCCGGTGCCCCTCGCCCGCAAGCGACAGCTGGTCTACGTTTTCACCACCTGGCGTTCGGGGTCGTCCTTTTTCGGGGAACTTTTCAACCAGAACCCCGAGGTCTTCTTCCTCTACGAGCCGGTGTGGCATGTGTGGCAGAAACTGTACCCGGGTGATGCTGTTTCCTTGCAAGGGGCCGCCCGGGACATGTTGAGTTCCCTCTACCGCTGCGACCTTTCTGTCTTCCAGCTCTACAGCACGGCGGGGGCTGGGAAGAACCTCACCACCTTGGGCGTCTTTGGGGCAGCCACCAACAAGGTGATCTGCTCCTCGCCACTTTGCTCGGCCTACCGCAAGGAAGTTGTGGGCATGGTGGATGACAAGGTGTGTAAGAAGTGCCCGCCGCAGCAGCTCGGCCTCCTCCAAGAGGAATGCCTCAAGTACCACACCTTAGTCATCAAGGGAGTGAGGGTCTTTGACATTGGAGTCCTGGCCTCACTCATGCAAGACCCCTCTTTGGCTCTCAAAGTCATTCACCTGGTCCGGGACCCTCGGGCAGTGGCAAGCTCCAGGATCAAGTCCCGCCACGGGCTTATTCGTGAAAGCCTGCAGGTGGTAAGGAGCAGGGACCCCCGTATCCATCGCATGCCCTTCCTTGACGCAGGTCACAAGCTCAACAGCAAAAAAGAAGGGGGAGGGGGCTCAGACTACCATGCCTTGGGGGCCATGGAGGTGATCTGCGGGAGCATGGCAAAGACCTTGCAGACTGCCCTGCGCCCTCCAGACTGGCTGAAGGGTAATTATATGGCTGTCCGCTATGAGGATTTGGTAGTGGACCCCATCAAGACTTTGCGGCAGGTCTATGGCTTTGTCAACCTGGTGGTGAGTCCAGAGATGGAGAAGTTTGCCCTCAACATGACCAGTGGGTCTGGGTACTCCTCCAAACCCTTTGTGGTCTCTGCTAGAAATGCTAGCCAGGCTGTGAATGCCTGGAGGACAGCACTGAGCTTTCAGCAGATTAAGCAAGTGGAGGAGTATTGCCACCAGCCCATGTCCATTTTAGGCTATGAGCGAGTCAACAGTCCTGAAGAAGTCAAAGACCTTAGCAAAACCTTGCTGAGGAAGCCAAGGTTGTGAGTAAGCTATGGTGCCTTGTAAAGAAAGCCGAGAGAGAGTTGTCTGTAACTTTTCAAACAATTGTGTTTGTTTCAGAGAGAGAGAAAGAGAAATATGGCACTTTCTTAAGGACAGTTAAGGAAGATTATTTTGACCCTCCAGAGACTACTGAGGATGAGACATGTTCATGTTTTTGCATTACTGGTTAATCAGTAATTTAAACACACAGAGACTTCAGTAAGTAACTTATAAGACTTCTTTTTCCTCTCCAAAAATGCAAGGCACATAATTCAGTATGTACTGTATCCAAATCTTTGCATACATGTTGTGTTGGTGATCATGAAAGACTTGCACAATTGCCAAGGCTTTTTTTTAAACGGTGGGAGTTGGAGATTGAGGGGAATATTCCATAAGGCAAACTTCAGAAGACTGGATTTTTGTATAAAGGTTTAAATGTGATATGAATAAAGAAATTTTACAATGTTTGGGATCTCCACATATTGATTATGCTTCTCTTTAGATGTACAGGTGAATGTCACAAAGTATTGTTTGCCACCTGTTAACTTAACAACAAGGAAGCATGGATAGTATTATAAAAGTTAGAAAGTGCAATTTAACAAGGTCCTTTAACAGTTGCTGTACAGCAGAGGCTTGGTGGCAAATAGATGCTCATTTACAAAGATTTTCCAGTGAAAACGTCTGCTTGAAAACAAAATGTAATCTTAAATAATTTTTGATTAGTAATATTTCAGTTAAGCCACATATAAAGGAACATAGTTGTATATTCGTATTTCTGACATAACACTGATACTATAAAAAAGAAGCAGTGCAACTAGCAACAGTTTCTTTGTAGAAAGTGTAATTGTTGTTATGTATGTTCAAGTCATTTCTGACTTGTGCCAACCTCAAGGCAGATCCATCATAAGGGGTCTTGGCAAAGTTTGCTCAGAGGGGTTTGCATTTGTCTTCCTCTGAGGCTGAGAGAGACAGAATGACTTGCCCAAGGTCATCCAGTGGACTTCCATGACTGGAGCTTTGAACCCTGGTTGAAAGAGTGATAGTCTACACCATGCTGGCTCTCTAGGAAGTACATACCATGTCAAAAATGCTTTGTCCCAATATATCCCTCCTGATGCAGCGTATCATGGAACGCATAGTGACTTGTGTCTTCCTGAGAGATTCCAGAGCCCAAACTATAGTGAGATTTGGAGAGATCCCTCATACAGTCTTGGAATGGTCTCCTCATCTGATCTTTTAACAGGAGACAAATTATTTGCTGTAAAATGAGAGAGCAAGAAGGAGACTGTGAGCACTCTCCAGTAGACGTTTGGATTTGCTAAATCCAAAATTATTTTCTCTGAGGCACAAGCTGTGAATTCTTACAAAGGGTTGGTTAAAGTTCTTGTGTCATTGTTCAGCAAACTTAGAGAGAGATAATTTCTTACAAGGTTTGCTACGTGATCTGATGTTTTAACTGGACCAAATAGTTTCTTTTCTATATGCTGTGTTGACTGAATGAATTCACAGCACCTCCTACGGGAAAGACCTTGAATGTGGCCTACCTATACCCTGTGCTTTGGGAAAACAATGGAGGTAATTTCTGTAGGGAGAGCTGTTTCTATGAGGAGCATGCTGATAAGTGAGCAGTGATGTGTGTGAAAGCTGGTGATGCTGATGTTTCTTATAATAACTAATGTTAGGGGAGAAGAACAGAGGTTACAGACACCACTGTGCTAATGGGATCATAATAAAATAATTGTGGCTGGAAAACGAAGCAAAAGGATATCTAAAGTAGTAATTTTGAGCTTACTTGGGTGTATGCCCCATGGAGCCTAGTCTTAGTGAATACATTTATGTTTGGATTGTAAATTAGCAGCTGTACTTCAGACAAAGCAGCGTGTACATGCAATACTGAATTTTTAAAAAAGTGATAGCCCTTTCATAAAATTAAATACAACATTAATGCAGGCTCTCTAGCAGCTTAGGGGACGTGCGGTAGCTTTTATTGTATAATGGATTTTAAACAAATGGTACAAATGGAAAACTCACAGAGTTTGAAGACATCTCTGGGGATGCCAAGTTATGGTTTCAAGAGTTAATTATCAAAGAATGTGTGCCTTAATTGAATTGGTCTTACAACCAAATTAAATATCATTCTCCACACTGATGTTATAGTTTTGCATTAAGGGTATCCCAGGCTTTCTGTCTTGGGTTTGCTACCACTTATTTGAATGCCATCTCTTGATGTGTGGTTTAATTTTTAGACAAATGGAAAGTCTGCAATTACCTGGGAGTAGGTCTGAGGGAATTCAGTGCTCCTCATTCCTGAGAACACTTGCCTGAGACATTAGCATTTCTCCTCATTCATGCTTCCTTTGCCTGTTGTTTCATTAGGTGCCTCTTTCTACTGCACACATTCTGTTCTGCTGCCTTACAGCTGAGACACTTATATGTGTAAATTCTATGATCTGAAAGATGTGCTGCCTCTGCTGGAACTGTAATGCCATTTTACACTTACTTCCTCCAAAGGAGTTGGAGGCTGCTTTGTCAAGGACATTTTATTTATTTAATTTATATCTTGCCCTTCCCCTGAATAGGATTCAAGGCAGCTCACAACATGAAAACAAGATACATAAACTAAAAGTTCATAATAAAAAAACCCTAAAAAATCACAATTGTATTTGTGTGCCTTCAAATTGTAAGGGGTTTTCTTGGCAAGATTTGTTCAGAGGGTCCCCCCCCCCCCCCCGTTGCCTTCCTTAGAGCTGAAAGAGTGTGACTTGTCCAAGATCACGATGGCTGAGGGCAGATTCAAACCCAGGTCTCCACAGTCATAGGAGATTATCACACGCAAATATCCCCGACTGGCTCTCCAACAAAGCAGCAGTACCATATTAAAAATAGCAATAATTAAAAATATAAAATCATTTAAAAACATGAACAGCACAGACCCACACCATTAAAGACCTTTTTGCATAGTCACGTAGGCTGCATCTGCACTGCAGAAAGCAATCCAGTTTGACAACACTTTAATGGCCATGGCTCAGTACTATGGAATTCTGGGAAGTAGTTTCTGGATTATTTCTGCAGTGTGGATGCAGCCTTAGTTACCAAATCCTTCTTTGACTAAAAGGTCCTTTACCTGTTGGTGGAAGGAAAACAAGGAGACCAGTTTAGCCTCCCATGGCAGAGAGTTCCACAGGCTGGGATCAGTCACTAAGAAGGCTATCTCCTGTGTCCTCACCATATATACATGTGAAGGAAATCCCTCTCACAAAGATCTTAAAACTTGGGTATGATCATGTAGGGAGATAATGATCTTCCAAATAGTCTGGACCTAAGCTGTATATAGACTTTCAGGTTCTTCAGAGCTAAGTGCTGCTGTTCTTGGAAGTACTGGTTTGTGGACTTCCTTATACCACAAGTATTCCCTTTTAAAACCTAATCTCATTCACTTTTCTCCCTCTAGAATAGGTACTGAAATGTTATAAGAAACTGTCTTGTAACCCAAGAATATGACAAAGACACCTGTAACAACTCTAATCTATCTTTCTAAAATGTGTTTCAGATCCTTTAACAGCCTTTGAATATATTCAAATGTGTTCCTCCTGAGAGATTTTAGCTATTCCTTTGAATGTGACTCATTTGATGTAGAAAGCTAAAATCATCTCTGTGAAAAGAAAAGAAAAACCCCAAACAGATCCAGTTAGTTTACAATAGTATGCCATCAACTTTAAGAAGTGGAGGGGGTATGGGGGGTATTTGAGGATTTTGAATGAGAAAGTGTAGTGGTGTAAGCATTGGACTATGACTCTGGAGACTAGGCTTCAAATCCTGGCTTGGCCATATAAGCCCACCTTGGGCAAGTCATACTCTCACAGCTTCAGAGAATGGCAATGACAAACCCTCTTTGAAGAAACTTGCCAAGAAAAGCCCATGGTAGGTTTGCTCTAGGGTTGCCATAAGTCGGAAATGACTTGGAAGCACACAACAACAAAGTTTACAATAGTATGTCTTCATATTTAAGAAAGGGGGTATTTGAGGATTTAAGTTGTATAATTGAAGTGTATTAGAGAAAAATATTCAAGCATATGTTAATAACATTTTGTCTATTTATATTTAAGTATTTATCTTTCAGCCTGGTGTATCCTTTATTACCGAGTGCAGCCAGGTATAATTCCTATTTAGCCAATGAAGATTTGGTGCTAATAATTTGTCTGAGGTTTATATCCCCCATGCAGAATCATTGGTATCCCAGGTATTTTGGACCTCAACTCTCAGAAACCCCAGCCAGGGCTTTATGGGATTTGTAGACCAAAACATGGGGTGTGCCAAAGGCTCTTGGCTGGCATTCACTATAGAGATTATCATATGGGAGGCAGGGTAGGAAGCAAGGAGTAAAAGGCATGCTCTTGGCAAAGTTGTGCAATTGTTCTGAAGATTTTCAAACAGATCGCGCTTATCTAGGACTTAACCCGTGAAGAGCCGGGAATGCTCCAGTAACAAACATTCCTGGGGAAGTCCCAGGAATGGTTTGTTGTTGGAACATTCCTGGATCTTCATGGCTTAAGTCCTGAACAAGTGTGATGTCATCTGAAAATCTTCAGCGCAATTGCGCAACTTTGCCAAGAGCATGCCTTTTTCTTCCCTGATTTTCCCCCATCTGAAAATCTCCTTTTGCACTATCTGCACCTATACTTCTGCCTTGTTGGACCACAATTCCCATTATCTCCTGTCAGCGGTGCTAGATAGTACAAGATTGAGAAGACTGCTGCAGTTTATCCACCTGGCTTATGTGTGCAAATATGTGTACGCTTTTGCCTTTCTGAATACATTCCACCTTTTCAGTGGAGGACTAGGGAATGGGACTATATGATATTGTTCAGCTTCTGTGTATGCATATGAGAGAGCTGTAATTATTTTAAGTGCTCCTGAATGTGAGAGATAAATGGTATCGGCATGAGCCAGACGATGCAGGAATTAGTGCACAGATCATGTTATCCTATATGCCTCTGCTCTTACCCTACATAACATTGTAGCTTCCATTCATAATCATGCCCATTTACTAAAATATAACTAATGCCTCCATTTTGGGATTACAGTTTTCACCGTCACTGAAAGGCATGGCAGCATCTCTAGTTCTGTAAAGTGAATAAACTCATAAAGGGATACAAGGTATAGTAGATAAAATCATCATCAATGCTTATTGGCAAACTAAGGCTGCTGCTAGGACATCTTTTTTTCAGCTTGTTAATGCAGTAAGCATGTTTCAAACACAGCCCTAAGGACTGAATAGTGTCCTGAACACAGTAATGTCTAAGCATAGTATGAAAGAGGCTTTGGTTAATATAAGTCTGTTTCTTTATTTCATTTCTATTCTGCCTTTCTCCCAGAAAAGGAACCAAGGCAGCTAACGGATAATGTATTGGGGAAGACCGTTAACCCCCCCCCCCCACATTAAAACCACATAATATAGCCACTAATCCAATACAGGAGAAAAATAAGATATAATCTAGGCTTTCTTATAATTAACAATTTAATTGTATGCATGCTAACGTGGAAGTAAATTTCATTGCATTCAGTCTTCTTTGTTCCATTGTACTGTAAATGTATTTTAGATTGTAGCTGGAAGAACAAATCCTTGCCTCATCAGAAACATTTGCTTGTACAACATTGTCTTTCGTATCTTAAAAGTCTCATGCCCTGTTTGGTTTGCTAGCCTGTGCAATGTGCTGCATGCTGTAATAAGAGTATGTTAGAATCCTTTACTTCCAGACCTCTGTTAATTTTGTGCTGGCAGTGTTAATAGAGATCTCTTCCTATGCTGCACAATACACAAACTGTATTTTTGCATAAGATACACACAATAATTTGCAGTTGTCTGCACTACATAATGCAGGAGTCCTTTCCTGTGTTGTAAACCACACACCCCCTGCAAAACAACATATATTGCAATGTTTAAGGCACTGATATAATTTTGTGGTCAGTTGTGGGAATGTGCGGCGTCCAGATTGATTTTTCTTCAGTGTTACAGGCATATTTCAGAGGAAGGAAGTGATAAAACCACCTCTGAGTATGCTTTGCCTAAGGAAAACCTATGGAATTCATAGGATCACTATTAGTCAATAGGCAGCTTGAAAGTGAAGGTGCATGTGTACACATACATACAAACATTGAATCATAGAATCATAGAGGAGACTGCAAGGGCCATGGAAGAGACTGCAAGGACCATCCAGTCCAACCCCTTGCCATGCAGGAACTCCCAATCAAAGCATCCCCGACAGATGGCCATCCAGCCTCTGTTTAAAGACCTCTAAGGAAGGAGACTCCACTACACTCCGAGGGAGTGTGTTCCACTGTCAAACAGCCCTTACTGTCAGGACGTTCCTCCTAACGTTGAGGTGGAATCTCTTTTCCTGCAGTTTGCATCCATTGTTCCACATTCTAGTATCTGGAGCAGCAGAAAACAAGCTTGCTCCCTCCTCAATATGACATCCTTTCAAATATTTAAACAGGGCTATCATATCACCTCTTAACCTTCTCTTCTCCAGGCTAAACATTCCCAGCTCCCTAAGTCATTCCTCATAGGACATGGTTTCCAGACCCTTCACCATCTTAGTTGCCCTCCTTTGGACATGCTCCAGTTTCTCCACATCCTTTTTGAATTGTAGTGCCCAGAACTGGACACAGTATTCCAGGTGAGGCCTGACCAAAGCAGAATAGAGTGGCATTATGACTTCCCATGATCTAGACACTACTATTGATGCAGCCTAAAATTTCATTGGACTTTTTTAGCTGCCACATCGCACTGTTCACTCATGTTCAATTTGTGGTCTACTTGGACTCCCAGATCCCTTTCACATGTAGTCTCGTTCAGCCAGGTGTCCCCCATCCTATATCTGTGTATTTCATTTTTCCACCCTAAGTGCAGTACCTTGCATTTCTCCGTGTTCAAATTCATTTTGTTAGCTTTGTCCCAGCTTTCTAATCTATTAAGTTCATTTTGAATTTTGATCCTGTCCTCTGGGGTATTAGCTACTCCTCCTAATTTGGTGCCATCTGCAAATTTGATAAGAATGCCCCCAATTTTGTCCTGCAACTCATTCAAACTGAAGGCAAAGGAAGTTTCTACTTGGGTAGCAGGAAAAATCAAGTCCACAAATCTTTCTATTCCTGGGGCACCAGAAAAAGATTTCTCCAAGAAACAATGGCCTTTTAAAAATCTCTTCTTTGATCTTCAAAAAAAGAATAAAGAAAGAAAGAAAAAGAAAAAAGTGCAGCTCTGACTTGCCTGGAGCAATTTTTGAATTTGACAGTTTCATACTGAAGGGCTTTTATTTCCTCTTCCTTGTAAGAAAAAGGGCGTGTATAGTCAGCCTAGAGCAATCCCACCCCCTCCCCCGTTTTGGGCAGTGTGTGGAAATTCTTACACTGGAATCACTAATGCTTAATACTAAAGGGTCTCCCCCCCTCCATATTGACCCAGTAGTGGAAAGACAGCCTGAAGACAACAACAACAAAAGCCTTCATGCCTGTTTTGTGAAAGTTAGGCTGCTGTTGCTGTTCAGAGTTAACATCAGCCCTCCCTTCCTTGTGCTGATCCAGCTGGATCAATGGTTCAGAATCAGGGTGGTTGGTATGCCCATTGTATAGGCATTGTGAATCCATTTTTGGATTCCAGTTATATAAGAGGATTCCTGGGGTCGGACCCAACAGAGATTTGGCATTAGGATTTTCAGAGCAGTTAGCAGGGGGTGGGGGGAGTCAAGAACAACCACAAGTCCAAGAATGGATTTGTCACCTCCGAAGGGCATCCAGTCCAACCCCCTGCAAGCAGGAATATACAAAGTACTCCTGACAGATGGCTATCCAGCCTCTGTTTGAAAACCTCCAAAGAAGGAGACTCCATCACACTCTAAGTGAGTGTGTTCTACTGTCAAACAGTCCTTATTGTCAGGAAGCTCTTCCTAATGTTGAGGTGGAATCTCTTTTGCTAGTGTTTCAATCCATTGCTTCATGTCCTGGTCTCTGGAGCAACAGAAAACAAGATTGCTCCATCCTCAATATGAGGATCCATAGCTGAATCACACACTAAGTAAGAAAGGTTGCACATAGATTCATTGCTAGGTCTTAGGTTTGCCTTTACAAAGAACAAATTGCTTCCTTTGCTGAGGGAGTTACAAAGTAAGACATGCTTTCTAGACTCTACAAAGAGTTAATATTAAGTTTGCAATCAATGCACCAGTTTATTTACAACCTTAATGTCACCAGTCTCAAAGGTCTGTGTCATTCATTTGATTATGTGTTTGATGTGGAACAGTAACCAAGTCCCCCCCCCTCCCAATTTTGATGTTTTCTGACAGTACCTTGTCTACCCTTACCCCATGACGATGTTGCAATTTTAATGGGACAGCATAGCTGATAAAAGTGCCCATTCTGGATGCCATTTCTAACTATACTTACTGCTGGTATATGATTTCCCCTGTTTCTCACATGAATATCTTTGTCCATGGAAATATTCCTCCCTTAAGTGCTGAGCTTTATTATTTTTTTTTACTGAGTAAATGGTAGTTGGCTGTAATAAATATTTGTTCTAGCGACATAAAAGTTTCTCACCCTTAAGAGTAGACATTACAAAAATAGAGAATGAGTCATTTTTTTTCCAGTTTTCTTACATCTTTATTGTTTTAATTTTAGCATAATAACATAATTATTTACATTATTAACCCATGTGTGTTACATATTGTTCTCTTAATACATAACATTTATGGTTCCAATTTATCTTGTGTAATTGTTAAACACAATTTTTCCATGATTATATATAATCCAATACATCTGATTTACATGAACTGTTTTTGCGACCCATAAATTATTCACTGTATTCAATCCAGTATTTAAGTACTGGAGCCCATTCTTTCTCTCTTTTTTCCCTTTCTTCATTCTTGATTAGTGCAGTCAGAATGTCCATATCTTTGTACTCTATTACTTTTTGCAACCATTCCTCTATTCTTGGGATATATTCTGTTTTCCAATTTTTCGCTAGTAATGACCTTGCAGCAGTGGTCATATAAAGTGTAATTCTCCAGAAGGGTTTCTCCCACTCTTCACCCAAGAAGGAAGCCATATTTAATAAGTATAATTCGGGGGTTAATGGGAATTGTATTCTAAACATTTCTTGAATACATTTGTGAACTTTGATCCAAAATTTTTTAATTTTTTGACATGACCACCACATATGGTAATAGGAACCTTTTTCCTTATGGCATTTCCAGCACCTATCATCATTTAATTTATAATACTTAGCTATTCTACAAGGTGTATAATACCACCTGTTAGAAATTTTAATAAAGTTTTCTCTAAGGTCTTGCGATGCTGTGAACTTATACGAATTTTTCCATGCGTATTCCCAATTTTCAAATAAAATTTCATGTCCTATTTCTTGTGCCCATTTCACCATGTATGTGGTGACCGTTTCCTGTTCCAGTGTTCTCGTTAAAAATAACTTATATAATCTAGATATCTTCCCTTTATTTTCTCCCCATATTATCTTGTCTAGTTCATTTTCCTCTTTCTCAAATCCATCTCTTTTTGCATCTTTTTTAAATCTTTGTGATATTTGTAAGTATTCAAACCATGTTATGTTTTTTCCCTCGTCCTTCAGTTCGTATTCTGTCTTTAGTTTTATGTTAGCATTTCTATCTTTTACTAATAAATCTCTATATGTAATCCAACTGTCTTTCCCTTTTCTCCTTCCCATCTGAAATGCTTCCTCTGCTGAGACCCATACTGGCACTCCTCTATAAAATTTTTCTTTTATTGAGCGCCAAGTCTTTAGCAAAGCTTTCCTTACCATATGTTTATTTACATCTTTGTCTTTGATTTCTTTATGATACCATAAGTGGGCATGCCAGCCGTTATTCATATTATATGCTTCCAAATTTAGTAATTTTTTGTCTTGTAACATTATCCATTCTTGGATCCACAACATACTGCACGCTTTGTGGTATGTTCTTAGATCAGGTAATGCACAGCCTCCTAAATCTCTCTCTTTTTTCAGAATCTTTGATTGTATCCTAGCTTTCCCCCCTTTCCAGATAAAATTAAGTATACCTTTTTCCCATTTTTTGAACATTTTTTCACTTATCTCAATTGGCAAGTTTATAAATAAAAACATAAATTTTGAAAGAACGTTCATTTTAATTGCAGCAATTCTGCCCAATATTGATAAATTATATTTATTCCATTTTTTTAGGTCTTTCTCTATTTGTTGCCAAATTATTTTATAATTGTTTTTGAATAAGTTTACATTGCTTTCAGTTAACCATATTCCCAAATATTTTGCCTTTTTCTCTATTTTTATTCCTGACCTGGTTATTAACTCTTCCTTCTCTTTCGCCTTTAAATTTTTTGTTAAAATAGAGGTTTTGCTTTTATTGATTTTTATTCCAGAGTGGTTTCCAAATTCATTTAATTCTTTCAGCAGTTGATTTATGCTTCTATTGGGATCTTCTAGTATAATAACCATATCGTCGGCAAAGGCTTTTAATTTGTACTCTTCTCCTTTTATATTTGTACCTCTGATTTCTCTGTTATTTCTTATTGCATTATTTAATATTTCTAAAATCATAATAAACAGTAGTGGGGATAAGGGGCACCCCTGTCTCGTGCCCTTTTCCACCCATATATCTGCAGTTCTTTCACCGTTAATTATTATTCGTGATTTTTGTTGTTTATATATTTGTTTAATGTTACTTAGAAAAAAATATCCCATTTCCATTTTCTTTAGTATTTCGAACATAAATTGCCATTTCACATTGTCAAACGCCTTTTCGGCGTCGAGGAAGATAAGTGCCAATTTTTTGTCTTTATATGAGTTATAGTATTCCAGAATATTTATAATACATCTTATATTATTTCTGATTTGTCTCTTGGGCAAAAAGCCATTCTGATCTTTGTGTATGGTTTCTATTAAGATCTTTTTTAATCTATTACTCAATATCCATGTATAGATCTTATAATCAATGTTTAAGAGTGCAATGGGTCTATAATTTTTTACCTCTTTTTTGTCCTTCCCCTCTTTTGGTATTACAACCACGTCTGCATTGTTCCATGAAATAGGCTTACCTTCTTTAGCTATGTTGTTGAATGTATTACATAATATTTCACACAGCTCATGTTTGAACACTTTATAGAACGTTGCTGAATACCCATCCGGTCCTGGTGTTTTTCCATTTTTTTTGTGCATTAATTGCTATTAGGACTTCTTCTATAGAAAAGGGTTTGTTTAGCTCATCTTGTTGATCTTTTGTTATCTTGGTTATTTCCTTATTTTCTAAATATTTTTCAATTTTTTCCTGATAGTCATCTCTTTCTACACCCATGTCCTCCTTGAATATCTTCTCAAAATATTCATGAAATGCTTTTTTAATTTCATTTTGCTTAGTTACTGCTTTCCCTTTGTAGTTAACTTCTACAATCCAATTTCTTTCCTTTTCTCTTTTAAGCTTTTGGGCGAGCCATCTCCCTGTTTTGTTTGAGTGCTCGAAATATTTTTGTTTAATCCATTTTAATTTTTTTTGCTAATTCATCCAGGTTTTGTTCCTGTATCTTATGTTTAAGTAAATCATATTCTTTTTTTAATTTGCTATCCATTGGGTTTCTATTTAATCTATTTTCTAGATTTTTCAGGTTTAATAAGTTCTCTTTGTATATTAATTTTTTCTCTTTATTCTTTTCCGCAGCCTTTTTTATCAGAATACCTCTTAGCACTGTTTTACATGCGTCCCAGATGGTTTTGTTCTGCATCCCTGGTGTAATGTTTTCTTTTAAAAATATTTTAATTTCTTTTTTCACGAAGTCAACGTTTTTTTCATCCATTAACAAATCTTCATTCATTTTCCATTTCCATTCTGTCTGTACATTTCCTGTGTCTATCTGTATTTCTATTGCATTGTGGTCCGAGATTATTCTTGGAGCTATCTCCATTTTTTCTAATCAGTGGTAGTAGTTTATTTGTAATTAAAAACATGTCTAATCTAGAGGCTGAGTTGTGTATATCTGAAAAATATGTGTATCCTTCCTTTTCTTTATTCAGATGGGTCCACACATCTGTTAATTCATATTCTTTAACCATTTCAAAAAAACTACTTGGGAGTTTCCCCTGGTTATCTTTGATCTTTTTTCTGGATTTCCTATCTCTCTTTGGTTTAATTACCCCATTATAATCTCCCACCATTATGACTCTATCCCCATTTGTTTTTTCTAATGCACTATTTATTTTTTCAAAAAAGACATCTTTTTTTTCAAGAGGAGCATATATACATACTACATCAAGTTCTTGATTTTGTATTTTCAATCGTATAATAACAAACCTTCCTTCTTCATCTTTACATAATTCTTGAGCTTCATATTTATTATTCACATAAACCGCCACCCCTCTCCTCCTTTTATTTTTATCTAATGAATAAAATAATTGTCCAAGTCTAGGATTTCTTAGAAGTTGTGCTTCATTGTTTCGGATTTTCGTTTCTTGTATATACCATATGTCACATTTATTTTTCTCCAAATAATGGGCAACTAATCTTCTTTTGTGTATTTTATTCAAGCCTCTAACATTGAGGGAGCCAATTTTAATTCCTATGTTTATACTTCTTCTTCTCCCTCTGTATTATCTTTGGAGCCTTCTCCCTTGCCCTTAGTGTCCTTTGTCCCTTTTGTCTCTTTTCTCTTTTTTTTTGTATCAACTTCCGGTATTTTAGAATTCTTTTTCTTTACTTGTTCCTCCTGTACGTTTTTTCTTTTGTCTAGATTCTTCCTGCAAAATTCTCTAGCTTTTTCCAAAGTACAAATCCTCTGTCTCCTTTGATTAAATACAAACGATACTCCCTCAATCTTTTCCCAACTGAACCTTATTTGGTTTTTTGTTAATTCTTCTGTGAGGAACTTATAATCTTGCCTCATTCTGCGAGTTTGTTCTGGCAAATCTTTATAAATTTTGACTTCCTTATCATCTATAACTAATTTCTCTGTAGAACATTGTTGACAAAGTTTATTTCTTAATCTTGCATTTGTAAAACATACAACTATATCTCTCTCTAATTTATTTTCTCTTGCATATGTCGAGTTTATCCGGAATGCCTTTTCTATTTGTTGGTCCAAAATTTCTTCAGGTATATCTAAACGGGCTGCTATCTCTGGAATTATATGTTCAGGTAGTTGTTCTCCCTCGATTTCCGGTACCCCTCGAATTTTTATACATTTTTCCCTATATCTCAATTCCTGTATTAGCACACTTTGTCTGACTCTGGTTTGTTCCTTCTCTAAGCTCTCTGTCTTATCCTCAATTTCCTTTGTTTTGTTTATCAATTGGTCTACTTCTATTCTTACTTCTGTGCATTCCTCTGTTATTTTGTCAATTTTATTTGCCAGTCCTTCTATCTCCCTCCTCATATCTATTCTAATTTCCTCTCTTGTGTCCTGCAGTTCCTCCCTTATCTCCTTCTTAAATGATTTTTTAAAATCTCGTAGCTCCTGTAGTATTGTTATGTTAATATCCTCCTGTATGTTCGAGTATTCTAAAGGATTGTGTTCTTTATTGTAAGTACTTTGTATTTGTTCCTGTGTTTGTGTTTGAGTTCTTGTTCTCAAGCCCGAAGCCATTTTCCCCCTTTTTTCCTTTTCCTTCTTCTTATTTCCTGAGCTCTGATTTAACAAATGAAACTGAGCAAGTTAAACAGTTAGGATAACCGCAAGATTAAAGTTAGAAATCTCAGGTAGGCAATAATATAAAATTTTGGTTCCCTCTTCTGAATAATTCAAGCTCTAATTCCAGCTCTAATCAATGCTCTCATAATTTCAGAATCCATACAAACAATTAACCTTCGATGTATTGGAAATAACTGAAAGCTTAAAATTTACAAGCTGAGCCTATGGCTATCACCCCCAACAGTGGCTGCTCTTGCGGGTTCCGAGTTTCCCACCCTCCCCTCTCTGTCTTAGACAAAGTTGTGAGTGTAAGGAAAAGAATGAGTCATTTTTTTCTGTTACTTACAAATTGCATGTTCTTGTGTTATGTCCTAGATCCCTTCCTCTTTGGCTTCTGGAGCTCAGAGGTAACATTGCTTGCTGTGCCATCCAATTGCTTGCTGCGTCATCACTGAAATCCTCTGGAGAATCCTCTCTTCACTGAGGAACCCCAAAGGATCACTAAGGAAGTCAGTTTAGAAGATTGCCTAATTGTTCCAGTGTTTTGGGGACTAGATTTGCTTTAAAATATACCAGTGAATCACTAGATGCCATCATTACTACATAACAGATTGGTGGGAAACTTTATTAACAACAGAAGACAAACGGTCAGGTCTGGCCTCTAATAATAGTAGTTGTTGTGTGCCTTCAAGTCATTATGGTGGTCCTAAGGTAAACCTGTCATGGGGTTTTCTTGGCAAGATTTGTTGAGAGAGGGTGTGCCTTTGCCTTACCTCATCTTAAATTCAGGGCATTGAAAGTTTCATTTTTTTTTTTTGATTACTACTCTAAAAATTCCCTAGACAATACATACAATGTGGGTGAGGATTTGGGAATCCTAATAAAAATGGAGAAAGACATTTTATAAACTTAAAATTACTCTTAATGTGACACTACAAGAGCCATCACAGAAAGCAAGAGTTAAATCAGGAACCAAAAATCTTTATCTACATTCCTGGCCGAAGATGCAGAAACATGGACTCCAGGAACACAGTTTGTGAAGTCTGAATTGAAGACCATTGCCAAGTGACCTGATTGCATTTTAGAGGAGCTTGTGTACAAAAGGACACAGTGGTGTAACCTGCTTTAAAATGCAGGGCATGCATGCAACTAAGATCAACAAACAACAAGGTGATGTTGCCTTGTAGTTGTGAAAACTGGATGGAACAAAATTGATCACTAGTAGAAAGTGCCACTGTTGTCCCATAAAAAGGTTGGCATGGTAAAACAAAGGTTAGAAACATACAGTGCGCCCACGTTATACGTGGGCGCGCTTTACACGGTCTTGAGTGTACGCGCTCAAGCCGCGGAGCGCAAGGGGCGGCACATCCCATTCAAATGAATGGACATGTGTGCCCGTGGCACCCCATGTGCCGCCGCGCCGCCGCGCACGAGCCCCATTGTTTCCAATGGGGCTCTAGCATAGGCTGAATTCGCCTTACGCGGCGGGGTCTGGAACGGATCCCCTGCGTAAGGCAAGGGCGAACTGTATTTTCAGATAAAATATGGTTTTGTCCACTTGCCCCGTTGCATCCCCGATTCTCTAGTTCAACCCTCCTGCCATGCAGGAAATCACAATCAAAGCATCCCCAACAGATAACCACCCAGCCTCTGTTTAAAGACCTCCAAAGAAGGAGACCTCACCACACTCCAAGGGAGTGTGTGCCACTGTCAAACAGCTCTTACTGTCAGGAAGTTCCTCCTAATGAGGTGGAATCTCTTTTCCTGCAGTTTGCATCCATTGTCCCATGTTCTAGTCTCTGGAGCAGCAGAAAACAAACTTGCTCCATTGTCAATGTGACATCCCTTCAAATATTTAAATGGGGCCATCATATCACTTCTTAACTGTCTCTTCTCCAAGCTAAACATTCCCAGCACCCTAAATCTTTCCTCATAAGACATGGCTTCCAGATCCTTCACCATTTTGGTGGTTCTCTGGACACCCTCCAGCTTGTCAAGATCCCTTTTGAATTGTGGTGCCCAGAACTGGACACAGTATTCCAGGTGAGGACTGACCACGGCAAAATAGAGTGGCACTATTACTTCCTTTGATCTAGACACTATATTTCTATTGATGCAACCTAAAATTGCATTGACCTTTTTAGGTGCTGCATCACACTTTTGACTCATATTCAACTTGTGGTGTACTAGGGCTCCCAGATCCTTTTCACATATACTGTTGTTAAGCTGGGTGTCCCCCAACCTATAGCTTTGCATTTCATTTATTCTACCTAAGTGTTAGTATTGCTCTGAAGCAGGCACAATAAACCCCTTTTGAATGTCTATTACCATGAAAACCATATGTTGAGACAATCCAAAATGAAATGAGATAGTGTCAGAAGATGAAACTCCCAGGTTGAATGGCACTCTGAAACTACTGGGGTAGAGCAGATGTAATGACCTGTCTCTATCTAGTTCAAGGAATACACTTCATGAATGAAACCAGAAAGAGTTCATTGGAAGTATAAGCACAGCAGCACATTTGCCAGATCTGAATTAACAAGCTAAGAGTCTTTATCATGTGAGAAAAGAAAGCTGAAATGGAGCTGGAGAGAAGCAGCTTTCTTTTTGCCTCTCCAGATGCTGTTGTAGCACTTCTGTTCTCCTTCCGGAGGGAGATGGTTGTAAAAGTGTACCATTTGTCAAATGGATTTTCCAGTACAGCAAAAGACAAATTTTTATGACCATCTCACTTGGGAAGAGAATGGAAGTACTTCAATGGCATGCAGAGAGGCAAGGAGAAAGCCACTACTCTCTGGCTATCTTTTGGTTGCTCCCACTTATGCAATAAGGCTCTAGGTTTCACTTCCATGTCACCTTTGAATTCTTCTCCCCCCTCCTCTTCCATGTTTCTTTCCCACAGTATGCCAGGCAGTTATATAGCCTTGGTTCATACACAACAATCCCCCACAGCTGCACACCCTCTCCTCACATTCTCATGCTCCCTACATGGCTACAGTGTGGCTAAGCAGGGTTAACTTTAACATGGCAGAGGGATCTATGAAAGGTGACTCTGATAGGGGAGGACAATTATAAATACAGTGCGCCTGTGTTATACATGGCTTTCAGCATATGCTAAGGGCTGTGCTGGAAAAAGGGGTGGCACACCCCATAAGGGGTAATGGTGTGCACGCCCGTGGTGCACACATGCCAATGCACCATTGTGCCGCTGCGCTGCCGCATGCACAAGTCCCATTCATTTAAATGGGGCTTGAGCATACGCGGAATTCCCCTTACGCGGGGGGGGGGGGTTCCGGAAAGGACCCCCCGTGTAAGGGAAGAGCGGACTGTAGTGTTGTAGCTAATGATTCAACAGGACTCAAGCCAAAAGGATAGTCAGATGCTGATATGCTCACAGGCAATCGGCAAGTCCAAAGCTACACAACATATTTTATAGGAACAGGGAATGTGAGAAGCATTAATCAGAGGAAGCTAGAAATGGTTAAATAAGAAATGGAATGTATAGACATTACAGTGCTGGGGGTGAATGAGCAAAAGTGAACAGGAATGAGACATTGTGGCCCCATTCCCACTGGGCAAAAAAAGCAGCTTATCTCGCTGCAATTCTGACTGATTTTTTCCCCAAGTCGTAATCGAATCTGACCCATCGTTCCCATTAAAAACGAGTGTAAACAGACCCAGTTTTTTTTACCCCTGTTTTCGTTCCCATTGGTATTTTCCCTGTGGTAATTTGAAGCGGGTTATTTTGCTCCCCATTCCCATTGCCCTTCCAGAAACTCTTTTTTAAAGCAGCTGTCAATCAAGCGCCTAAGCGCTTGACGTCACAGCCAACCAGTCACTTGGGTGCTTTTCCCCTCTGGGAAAGGGAAAAGAGAGCCTCTATTTGCCCCCAATCCCTTTGCGTCCAGGCTCTTCTGTGTCTCCCCAGATTTCCTCTGGGAAAGAGAGAAGGAGCCTCTATTTAATAATAATAATAATAATAATAATAATAATAATAATTCTTTATTTTTATACCACTTTTCCTTGGAGATCAAAGTGGTTCACAGGCGAATACAGATATAAACACATCGTATTACAGCATAATATACAATAAAAACATTCCACTAAAAACCTTGTATAAAAACATTCTATAAAAACATTAAAAACTCACAATCTCATATTTTACAATCTCATAATTACAAATTAACATCACAGATACTCATAACTTTGGAGAATGGTAGGGTAGGAGGATAATTATCTCTATGAAGGATCAGGGGGATATGCCAAGCGGAATAGATGAGTTTTCAATGCTTTCTTAAAGGCTTCCAAGGAAGAACTGAGATGAATCTCCTCAGGGAGCCCATTCCAACATGCAGGAGCAGTAGATGTAAATGCTCGTTGGTGAGTTGCAGACAATTTCACCCTAGGATATTCCAATAGGTATTTGCCTGTTGTTCTGAGTGTGTGGGGCGGATTATGTAGGGAGAGGCGCTCCCTCAAGTAACTCGGGCTCAAGCCATGTAGGGCTTTATAGGTGATAACCAACACTTTGTCTTGAGCCCGGAAGCTAATTGGCAGCCAGTGAAGGGCTTTTAATACTGGGGTTATATGATCTGCTCTTGGGGTCCCAGTGACTAATCTGGCTGCAGCATTTTGAAGCTTCCGAACCTGGTACAAAGGTAGCCGCATGTAGAGCGCATTACAGAAATCCAAGCGAGAGGTTACCAGTGCATGTACTACTGTTTCAAGGTCCTTTCGGTCCAGACAGGGACGCAGCTGGCGTATCAGCCGAAGCTGGTACCAAGCACTCCTGGCCATCGCATCTACTTGAGATGATAACTGTAGGGATGAGTCCAGGAGTACTCCCAAACTGCGAACTTTGTCCTTTAAGGGAAGTGTGACCCCGTCCAGGACTGGGTGGCAAATTTCCCTGCCTGGACTTGGGGTACCTATCACGAGTACCTCTGTTTTCTCTGGATTCAACTTGAGTTTGTTTTCCCTCATCCAGCCCATTACTGACTCAAGACAGGCATCCAGAGGAGAGATGCCATCCTTAGTCACTGTGTCAGTCAGAGACATGGAGAGATAAATCTGGGTGTCATCAGTGTACTGATAACACCGTGCTCCATGTCTTTGGATGATCTCTCCCAGCAGCTTCATGTAAATGTTAAACAGCATGGGGTACAGGATGGCGCCCTGAGGGACACCAGATGTTAGCTCTCTTTTCCAAGAGCAACAGTCCCCCAGCCTCACCATCTGGAACCTTCCTGAGAGGTAGGACCGGAGCCACTGGAGTGCAGTGCCACCGATGCCTAACTCTCTCAGGCGTTCCAGAAGGATAGCATGGTTGATGGTATCGAAGGCCGCTGAGATGTCCAAGAGCACCAACCAGGCCACACTTCCCCCGTCGATACTCAGACGGAGATCATCGACTAAGGCGACCATGGCAGTCTCAACTCCGAACCCCACCCTAAAACCAGTTTGAAATGGGTCCAGATAATTTGCCCCAAATCCCTTTGTGTCCAGGCTCTTCTGTGTCTTCCCATAGTTCCTCTAGAAGAGAGAAGGAGCCTCCATTCTACCAAATACCTTTGCCTCCCCCATTGCTCCCTGGGCTGTCGGGGGGGGGGGCGATCAAGCAGGCATATAATGCAAAGCCCATCTGCTTCTCAGGCACTCAGGCAAAAAAAAAAAAATTAAAATTGTGTTCAATGGCTCTCCTCACACATTGGTCTATGAATGTGGAGCAGGGGGCAGCTCAATGTAGTGTGATTGCTTTACCCTGCTTCCCAATCCACCGGGTGAAGGCTATGCGAACGGAAGAAAATGGCGCCGGTAATGCAGGAAAGAGAACAAGCGGGTGACATCCCCAGGCCAGCCTCTTGAGCACTGCTCCTCCCATGCCCAAGTTCCCAAATCAGACACCATTTTGTTCCCATCCATTTGCCCTGAATCAGACTCAGGAGGCACAGGAAAAACCTCTAAAAATGTGCACTCTTTTTAAACCGGTTTATCCACCACTGATTCGAGTTTTCCAAGGAAAAATTGAATACATGGGGATCAGATCTGAATTCCAATGGGAATGAAATCGGCGCAATGAGGATCGAATGTGCACTCAAATGGGAACGATGCACCCCAATTCGATTCTTGATCCGTGTTATAACACAATGGGACTGGGCCTTTGAATCAGATAATTACACAGTGTTTAACTCAGTCAGTGAAAATTTAAGAAGAAATGAGGTGACATTTATAGTGTGGAGAAATGTAGCAAAAGCAGTCAAAGGATATAATACAAAGTCTGACTGATTCATAGCAATAAGGTTTCAGGGAAAACCTATCAATATAACAATAATCCAAGTTTATAATCCAGCTACACAGGCAGAAGAGGAAGGAATTGGAAGATTCTAGGCTGAGGTCCAGGAAGAAATTGATCAAACAACAAAACAGGACTTGCTAATCATAGGTGATTGGAATGCAAAAGTAGAGAACAGAATAAAAAGCTATAGGAAAATTTGTTCTAGGGGCAAGAAATGGAGCAAGTGGGGTACTGAATTTTGCAAGGCTGACAGTTTGTTCATCACAAACCCATTCTTCAAGCAAGGAAAGAGGTAACTGTATACATGGACATCACCTGATGGCCATTATAGAAATCAAATTGACTACATAATGGGAAACTCCATTCTTTCTGCAAAAACAAGACGAGGAGCAAATTATGGCACAGACCTTACTAATATCAAAAATCAGAGTAAAGATAAAGAAGAACAGTAAACCATCAATCATACCAAAATATAATCTGAAAAGCGTTTCTGTAGATAATGTAAAAAATAGGTTTGCGTATTAAGCTTAATTGACCTAGAGCCAGGAGAACTCTGGAATGAAGTCAGGGACATAGAGAGTGGGAAGAAAAGACGAAGACAGATGGATAAAGTCAAGATAGCCATGGTCTTGAGTCTCCAAGACCTGAGCAGGACTGTTGATGACAGGGTGACTTAGAGGTCTCTCATTCATTGTTGTTTGTGCGTCTCCAAGCCATGAGGTGAAACTGTTGTATGGTTTTCTTGGCAAGTTTCTTCAGAGGGTGTTTGCCTATGCCTTCCTCTGTGGCTGAGAGTGTGTGACTTGCCCAAGGTCATCCAGTGGGATTTTAATGCTTGAGCGGGAAACTGAACCCTGGTCTCCAGAATCATAGTCCAGAACGTGAACCCCTACACCACACTGGCTCTCATTTATAGGGTTGCCATGTCAAAGTTGACTTGATGGCAGTAAATAATCAATCTATTTTAACTTTTGTAATTTGCCTTGAGTTCCAGACTAGAAAAAAGGCAGGACATAAATAAATATTATATCATATATAATATATAACCCTCATTTCCTCTAATCGGCTTTCCTCTGGTTACTCAAAATGGATTTATTTGGAAGAATCAAAATGCTGTTATGGTACCCATGGATAAAACAAACAAACAAAAGCAGTTCCTCTTAAAAAGATTTGTTGGTTTATATTTTTGTACCCCATGAGAACAATCACAATATTATTAACATGATTCAAGGAATAGCTTAAAGGACTCAGTAGGTTTAGCCTGGAGAAGAGAAAATGGAGAGGTGATATGATAGTCTGCTGTTCCAGAGACTAGAACACAAAACAATGGATTCAAATTAGAAGAAAAAAAGATTCCATCTAAACATTAGGAAGACCATCTTGACGGTAAGAGCTTATTTAACAGTGGACATAGTTGCCTCTATGGGTTGTAGAGAGCCAGTGTGGCACAGTGGTTTGAGCATTGGACTAGGACGCTGGAGGCCAGGGTTTGAATCCTGGCTTGGTCATGTAAAGCAACTGGCTGAGCTTGGGCAAGTTACACTCTTTCAGCCTCAGAGGACAACAGTGGCAACCCCCCTCAGAAGAAACTTGCCAGAAGTTGGAAATGTCTTGAAGGCACACAACAACAACATGGCCTGCAGGTTCACCATCTTTAGAGGTCTTTAAACAGAGGTTGGAT
This sequence comes from Sceloporus undulatus, assembly GCF_019175285.1. Classification (NCBI taxonomy): domain Eukaryota; kingdom Metazoa; phylum Chordata; class Lepidosauria; order Squamata; family Phrynosomatidae; genus Sceloporus; species Sceloporus undulatus. The sequence goes on from NC_056524.1 coordinate 236,104,190, forward strand.
AGCCACCTTTTGTGAATGCTTTTGTTATATTTTTCTGTATGGCGGGGGTTGGACTAAGTGGTCCTTGCATTCCCTTCCAAGTCTATGATTCTATTAAACTTGCCATATTTATAAAAAAAACCCTAATGTCAAATTCTAGGTTGACACCTGTGGGATCTCTGCTAACTCAGATATAAAAGTACAAGTAGAGTTTTCTGATCTCCCAGCTTTCAGTGGTGAGGGAGGGCTAAATGCATCAAAGAATCTTAAACATATCATAAAAAACAGGCCACAGCTTTTATTGATTGCAACTGAGAAAGATTTTCTTGGCAATGGGCATGAATCACAAGACCAAGCAACCAAACTGTTGGCCAATGGAACCAACCACTCTGCCAGCCTGATTGCTGGAGGAAACCTGGAGTGACAGAATCAGGATTCCACCTGGTGGAAAGCCACTGTGTGGTTCACCTGCCACCTGGAATTGAGGCCAGACCATATCCCATGCTGGATGTGTCCTGATTGCTTTATTTCAAAGTCCCTTAGGAAGGCCCCCCCCACCCATAGATGATAGGTACTCAAGCCCATTTCCCCAGTTTTTTCTGCCTCTTGTGCCCAATTTGCCAGAGTTGTGAGAAATGAAAGGAAAAACATTCACACAATTTCAAGCAATATGTATTCCAAACAAAATTCCCACTCGATATGGATTTGGACTTAAAGAAAAGGATGATGGTCTAGCCGTTTCAAAGCATAATGAGGGATCAGGCCTCAGGCTGGTGGTTTTATATTAAGCAAGGGGACCTAACCAAAACTTGTAAGCCTGGTAATTCCTGCCCCATGCAAGTGACCTATCTTGCCCCTGGTTGTTTGCCTCTTCCTGCCATCCTTGGGAGCCTGAGAAACTATGGAGGCTCCTGGGAAGAACTCAGTTCTTGGTACTATTATTGTCTTCAGCTGCACTCCTCACTCTTGTAGTATGGGGACAAATGAGGATCCTAGGTAACTCTGGGTATCCATTATTGGCATCTTTTCCTTTTAGTACTGATACCCAGAATGTGAAAATATTGCTTTTTGAATTACATTTCCCCAAATTCCTTAGTCAACATGTACACTGGCCATGCTGGCTGAGAGATTCTGAGAGTTGTACTCCAAAAATGAAATCTCCAAGTATTGTTGTTGCCCTTCCTTTTGTATTGCAATATGCCATAGAGAAAAGTTTTCTTAATAGAACCTAAGGGAGCTTTATGGGAATAGCATTTCAGAGGGTGGGGGCAGCCACTGAGAAGGCTCTCTTTCATGTGAACCAGTGATGTGGCAGGACCAAGAGAAAGCTTTTTTCTGTAGACCTTAGGATCCTTGCAGGTTTGTATATGGAGACATGGTCTTTCTCATAGTCTGGACCTAAGCTGCATAAGGACATTATAAGTTATGACCAGCACTTTCACTTGTGCCCAGAAATGAACCAGTAGCCAGTGAAGCTGCTTCAACAAGGGAATTATATGCTTCTTATAACTGGCCCCAGTCAGCATTCTGGCTGCAGCATTCTGGACCTGCTGTAGTTTCCAAACAGTTTCCAAAGGCAGCCCCATGTAGAATGTGTTACAGTAATCCAAATGGGATGTAATCAAGGCATGTGTCACCATAGCCAGATCAGACATCTCAAAGAATGAGTACAACAACTGGTGCACTACTTTTAGTTGTGCAAACGAACTCTTGGCCACTACTGAAACCTCAGAATACAGGGTCAGAGTAGAGTCCAGGAGAGCATCCAAACAAACAGCTTCATTTATATACTGCTTCATACTGAACTAGCAGTGTCTAAGCGGTTTACAACTGTAAGCTCATTGCCCCCAACAACCTGGGTACTCATTTTAGCGACCTTGGAAGGATGCAAGCCTGAGTTGAGCTTGAGCTCTTTTGCTGGTATTGAACTTGCAACCAAGCTACAAGCCTGAGATTTCAGGGAGAGCGTAACCTTATCCAGCACAGGCAAAGTCCCTATGATGAAAGTTGTTAGAGAACTGCACAAATGATTTTTATACACCCTTCTGAAGACGTCCCTAAGATCATCCAGAGGCTAAAATTTGTCTGGTTTTTAGCTAATAAAATATTTTTCCCTTAATATTTTGAGATGTATCTCCATTTTCTCTTTTGTTTTTTTGAATATTCTTCAGTATTCACTCTTTTAGAGAACTGCAAAAAAGTATATAATTGAAATGCATTCCAAATGCCTACTTGAAAAAAAAACCCCTCAAGTAATGAGAAATCATATTTTATATTCAAGTATAGGACAAACCTCTTGTGGTCTCCATTCTAGTAAAATCCTTCTAACTGAATTGGAGTTCTATTGGCACAATGGGTAAGGATGGGGCATTAATTTTGTTATGACTTTTTAAACTCAGAGATACTCTTGAATCAGGATGTTCTCCTTCATGTTATAGCTCTCAACAACACTTATGTCTTGGATGAATGTTCTACACATCAGTTGATGAATAATCTGTGTGATGAAGAGTGAAAAATATGTGGAATAAAAGATCTATGATCTACTTGAAACAATAGCCTAATTTTTTCCCCAAGGAGGCAGCCCAGTATTTTGTGTTATTGATATACATGAATTGAAATCCTCATTCTGCATAGTAATGCTAATGTCTGCCCTACCTTTGTGTCTCTAGATATGCTACACCTCCACTCTAAAACTAGCTACCATTTACCTAAAAATTGAAGAACTACATGGTATACTAGAATATTGTACACTTCTTTTGAAGTATTCTTTTGCTCTGAAGGTTTTTGAAAACCAACCCAGTAGCATGGGACTATTGCATGGGCCTTCAATCCCCTATCTATCTAACCTATCTATCTAACCTACCTATCTATCTATCTATGACAGCATTTTTTTACATGAATTTAAGTTGTGTTGATCCCTGTGGGATTTAATCTTTCAGCAGTTGCCTTTCCTCTGGGAGTGCTTCTTACTGATTACAGAAACTGGTTTGTTGGTGGAGTCAATGTTTGTTGGAAGGGAAGATGAGAGGAAGGCAGTGAGATAAGCAGGGAAGCTAATATCTTCTTAGGGGTTGTCCACATAGACAAATGTCCTCAAATTCCTCCTGGAACCACTGTGTCCTATTTATGTGATGCAAGGCAAAACCCCTGAATCTGGTGTGGACTGTTTTCATGACACCCACACCTGATTTGGGGATTCTTCCGTGTAACCCATATTTAAAAACTCACATTTTGTTGCAGGTTTTTGGCTCTCTTGATAGTGATGATGGTGGCTACCTTCACTGAGGGTTTCTGCAAATCATCCGATGCTATGGGCACGAGTTGCTATCAGGTCAGATTGAGGCACTCAGCATCGAGAACTCAGCAATGGCACCGGATATTGAACTGGGACCATGTGCGAAGGCAGCTGTCTGTTGTTCACTTTGAGATCCAAAAACATACAGCAAAAGAGAGCAGGTAAGGGGTGAATTTGGGGCCAGAATACTCCAGGAACAGCCTGGAGTAACCTCACCAGTGTAGACCTGCCTTTAATCTGTTTGTTCTATGTCTCTCTGGTTCATACTTTATTTTTGAGTAGCAAATCTTACTTATGTGATATGAAGCAAGTATATATCAGGATGTTGGAACCTTTTACTTTTTGGATCTTTTGTACTACATTCCCCATAATATTTTACTATGGGCTATGCTTACCAGAGGTTTTGGAAGATAAAAGCAACTGGAAGGCCAAATGTTTTCTGCTCCTAGTATGCTAATGTCCATTTCAAAGGCTAACAGAATGCAGGGGAATCCACATCCAGAGAAGAGCCACCAAGTCTGCAAATGTTCCTGCATCTACCATTCAACCATCTTCAGAACTGGATGTTGTAACAAACAGCCTGTTCCTGATGCCTTCAGAACTGGATATTGTAACAAACAGCCTGTTCCTTTGATTATTCAAATGCAGAAAATGTTGGTTGAAGACATATACATATACTTCTTCAGTGGTTGAGGGACACCTTTTAAAAAAACCCTCAAGAGCCAGATATATGTAATGTAGGCTCTATTCCCACTGGATTATAACACAGATCAGGACGTGAATCAAGGGTGCATCGTTCCCATTTGAGCGCGCATTCGATCCACACTGCTCCGATATCGTTCCCATAGGAATTAGAATCTGACTCCCATGTGATCAAATTATCCTGAAAAAACCCGAATCAGTGGTTGATAAACCGGTTTAATTTAACAGTGCATTTTTCAGCGAGTTTCCCTGTGCCTCCTGAGTCTGATTCGCGGTATACGAATGGGAATGACAAGGGTGTCTGATTTGGGAAGTTGGGGATGGGAGGAGCAGCGCTCAAGGGGCTGGCCTGGGGGCATCACCCACTTTGTTCTCTTTCCTGCATTACCGGCGTCATTTCTCCCATTCCCATAGTCTTTCCCCTGGTGGATTGTGAAGCAGGGTAAGGCGATTGCTCTACATTGACTTCCAAACACAGTAAACACATTACGCCCCCTGCAACCTCCCCCCTGCTCCACATTCATAGACTGAGGTGTGAGGAGACCCATTGAACACCAATTTTTCACTTTTTTTTCTTTTTTTGCCTCTGCCTAAGTGCCTGAGCACCTGAGGAGCAGATCGGCTTTGCATTACATGCCTGCTTGATCACCCCCCAGACAGCCCAGGGAGCAATGGGGGAGGCAAAGGGATTTAGGGGGTATAGAGGCTCCTTCTCTCTTTCCCAGAGGAACTATGGGAAGACACAGAAGACCCTGGGACCCAAAGGGATTTGGAGCGAATAGAGGCTCCTCTCTTTCCCAGAGGAACTATGGGAAGACACAGAAGAACCTGGAATGCAAAGGGATTTGGGGTGAATAGAGGCTCCCTTTTCCCTTTCCCAGAGGGGAAAAGCGCCCAAGCGACTGATTGGCTGTGACGTCAAGCGCTTAGGCACTTGATTGACAGCTGATTTAAAAAAAAGAGGTTCCAGAAGGGCAATGGGAATGTGGAGCAAAATAACCCGTTTCAAATTACCACAGGGAAAATACCAATGGGAACGCAAACAGGGGTTAAAAAAACCCCGGGTCTATTTGCACCCGTTTTTAATGGGAACGATGGGTCAGATTCGATTATGACTCGGAAAAAAAAATCCAAGTCAGAATTGCAGCGATATACGTTGCGTTATATGCCCAGTGGGAATGGGGCCGTATTTAGTCACTAGGGCTAAAATAGTGCTGGAACATTTATTTCTCCTTTTGTGAAAGTCAATGTTTGCTCTAGCAGCCATTCCTCCACATTGTTCCTCCTTCATCCACTTAAATTATCATAATAAAACCGGGGTACATTCCCAAATCTCTTATTTGTAAGCATACTCCTGAATGATGCAACTGAATGATCAGCTGCTTGGTGCTCTAAAACTGTTGTTTACTTAGCTTCTTTTTCACCATGATTTCAGTGAAGTGACATAAAAGGTGTCAGAAAGTCAATAGAGTAAATTCAGTAGCTGTTGTAGCAGTTGAAAGTGGTTGTGCCAGGCTCAGGAGCTGATTTATCAAGTTGACTTACCACCCTTTGCTTCAAAGAAATGTGATAAAGTGCAATGTGTTGTCTTCTGTAGGCTTATTCAATGGCATATCTTAAATGAACTTATATTTACAAGAGTAAGGCAAGGGCTTAGGGCTTCTTCATATCAGATAAAAGAAATGTTAAGTGCTCAAAAAGCCTTCTATAAATTCACATTCATGTAGCCATCTATGCATTTATTTAATTTCTTTATTGGGCACATGATACCATTGTACATGTGAGGTGAGCCTGTCATATGTTCCATGGATACATGTAGGTCAAAGAGATGTGTAGATGGAATCTACTGCTACAATGCCACATCTTTTCTCCATGAAATTGAACACTGCTTTTGAAATCTGAGAAGGCCTTTCTTATGTATTATACCCAAACAAACCTATAATTCTGAGAGTAATTCTGCAGGTGTAAACCTATATGTGCTTGGTGGAGGTACAGAATATTCCTCGTGCAATGCCTTAAACATACATATGCAGGTTTATGCATGCATATCTGGGTTGCCAGCAGGATGTTTACTCAGAGGTCAGTTCCATTTCATCCAAGGAAGTTTTCTTCTGAGTAATTTTATATAGAATTACAATGTGAAATATGGTTGAGCCAGTTCCATTCGTAGTGGAAGAGTCCATGATATCCAACAAAGAGTATCGTTGTACATATCTTGTGTGCAGATCTTCTACTGTGAAAGAACACATCACAATATTTCTTTGTATGCAGATTCAGTGGAATGTGGTAAAATAGAGTTATGTATAATTATCACAGATGCTCTCCAGACCTTGGAAGTAATGAGCTGCGGGTAATGTTGTTATGTCCAAATAGTTACTTTTTTGGGTAATGGTTGAAACCCTGAATCAGGGAGTTTTTGGTTGGATTCTTCTCAGTGAATTGTGATGACATAACTTCAATTTATGCCATTGCAATCCCTTCTTTTGGTCACTGTCAAGGATGGAATTTTATTCTGCTCATAGAACAACAAAATCCCTCCCAAACCACTTTTTAAAATATAGTATGGCATCCTTCCCACAAATCGGACATTTCTGTGCCAGTGGAGAGGGCATCCAGTTGTAGGAAAATAATCAGATAGTTGTCCAACACCCTCCTACACTCTACAAGCCAGTAAATCACCGTGGTTTTTTTGGGAGGGGGACTGTAGCAGGTAAAAGATGGAAGGCAGGAGTGTAGTCATTTGTGTGAGGTTGGTAGAGAATTCCACCCTTAGGATGACCTTCCGACCCAAAGTTGCAGGATAAGTTGGATTCACGTCTGGATAGGTCACTTCCAGGATGTTAGCCTTACATTTTAAAAGCAATGTGACGAGTAAGAGCCAAATTATTTTACAGTTAACAAGTAAGAAAGAGTTTGTAATTATTTCCAGAAGTTAATTTTAAAGGGATTTTTCAAAATATCTTTCGACAGGAATTTTTCAACTTTTATGCCATTCAGTTATCAATCCTAAATTTTGTTGTTGTATGCCTACCCTGCAGAAATATAATGGAAAATAACAAAAAAGGGATAAGTAGTGTAACAAGAGTGGCATAGCAGTTTAGGCTCCAACTCCAGAGATCAGGGTTCGAATCCCCACTCAGCCATGGAAACCTATTGGGTGAGCTTGGGCAAGTCACGTATTTTCAGCCTCAGAAAAACCCAGGATAGGGTTGCCATAAATCAGAAACAACTTGAATGCACACAGCAACAAAGTGTAACAAGTAACGCAACAAGTTAGCTTTCTCCATCATCATAATGAATAACAGAAACAGGTTACTTTTTAAATACTGTAACAAGTAATTGAACAAATTACTTTTGAAAAGTAACATTCCAAGCTCTGGTCCACTTTGTTCATACATTTAAAAAGATTCCACTGTAAAGACCTTTTGCTTGATTTACACAAATGCAGTCACAACTCCAGAGCAGTGATCCTTCAGCTTCATCTGTAAAAGCCTGAACAGAAGCCTTAGTATGTAGATTGATTTAGCACTGCAGCAGGATGATTGAAAAGTGCATATCTATTATAACCATGAATCATTATTCAGATCTGATTGTGCATTATAGTCTTAAATGTGATTCAGCTGAAGCTGCCTTAGATGCTGCTATATGAAGTGATAATGGGAAGGGCATTAGGTATAATGGGCTATGAGCCGACTCATTAGACAATACATCTGATTTTTACTGAGTGCATCAGTTTCAATAGAAAGTTTAGTTCTTTTGATGTAGAGCAGAAGTGTTCAGTAGACTATTTGTCAAAATCAAGATTTGGGTTACTTAAGGCATCTGACAAGCTGCTATTTTTACTCCCTTTAAAGAGAAGGGTGATTTTTATCTCCATACATAAAATGGCCTTTGTTCATGAAACCATCATCAAACTCATCATAAAATTGGAGACTCGATTTAGCAAGTTTGTAGACCCATGGTTTTCATTTTAAGCTTGCCAAAGATTCTGCCCAATTACTTTACTTCAGGAGTAAATATAGGGCACATGTATAGCATAACCGTGTTCATGTTAGTTTTAACAACAAGCTATTCTGATAGAGATAGTGTCTCCAAATCAGTCAATCAATATCATCATCAATATCATCATCAATATCATCATCATCATCATCTGTTCCTTATTTTAGACTGTATCTGCACTGTAGAAATAATGCAGTTAGACACAGCTTTAGTGGCCATGGCTCAATGCTATGGAATCCTGGGACTTGCAGTTTGATGTCGCACCAGAGCTCTTTGACAGAGAAGACTAAATATCTCACAAAATAACAAATCCCAGAATTCCATGGTATTGAGCCATGGCCATCAAAGCGGTGCCAGATTGCCTTATTTCTGCAATGCAGATGCAACCCTAGTTCTCCTCCTGGATGCTTTGCTTCCCTTTGAGTCCGTTTTTGACTTGATTTTTCATATTTGCAATAGGTAGTCATTTATAATGGGAGTGCACAAAGCTTGGAAAAGTTAGTTTAAAAAAAACAACAACTTCCCAAATATGCCCTTGAGTCCCACCTTTAGAAATCAATATAAATAACACAAATTCCCCAATGGACATCCTGGCTGAGAAATTATGGGTTGTCATCCCAAAAAACATTTTTCCAGGCTTTAGCTTGCTCTCCTGGTCCTCAAAGTGCAAGCTACAGCTTTTCATGATCTGTGCAATGAAGTTTTTACTGTAATCAGTAAAGCACATGCAGATGTCCTTCTGGACTTTCCTGGTGCACTCCTTTATCCAACATATGCTTGCAGAGTGATTCCTAGTACTTCTTTCTTTTCTGTTTTCAGCTTACACCTCAGGGATTTCTCAGTCCACATATGATAGGAGTCATTGCTGCAGCATTTTAAGCATGACTTTGCTTGTGTGGGATATTCTTGCAACAGTTCTGTAATTATTGCAGTCTTTTATGTCTTCTTTTTTTGTGGATGGGGATATATATGGATTGCTTCCAGTCTGTGGGCCACCACTTTGTTTTCTATATTTGTTGGCAGATTTTAGTTAAAACTAAGCTTCACTCTGACTTTGTGGATTGTACTAGTTCTTTTGGTATGTAGTAGCCAAATAAAGATATCAAGCACTTTAACCTATGAAGATGAAGAAATGGGTAAATTTTGTTGAATTCCTCTTTAAGATGAACCTGAAGTGAAATCCCCATCACTATGCATATAAGAAAAGTGCCCTAGCTGGTTAAAAACATAAACAAAACCCTCACTGGTGCTATTTAAATCACTCTATAAAGAGAGATGGCATCAGTAAGGCAGAGCAGTCTCTTACAAAAGGTGTGCCACATCAGCAAACCCTATGTATGTTTTCACTGAATAGCATTCTATGAATGTGTTTTGTGGTGGATTTGCACTTACACATGCCATGGATATTTTGGTGTTAACAATACTGTATCAGTAAAATAGCAGATGCTATTTGACATGCTTGTACTTTAACAACCTAGTGTGAACAAATTATATCAGTTTCATTCATTTTATCCATGAGAAATGTGTTGGCTGACAGTACCTCCTCATCATTATGCACACATGTCCTTTGTAAACTGGAATCTTCATGCAAATGTCTGTTCATCTCATCAAATCTTCCTTGACTACAGTGTTCAGTTATAAGCATTTGAAAGATGGCTATTTGGTATAAATGAAAGGGTGGGTGTAACAGATCACATGAATAATTGGGGTTTCACAGACTTTCTTGGCTTTTTCCAAGTGCAAACAAAATAAATTAAACCATGTCATTATTCTAGCCAAGAAGCAGTAAATCAGATGCACTATAAAGTTTAGAAAAGGCTATTAAGTTAAATTTCCTAGCAAGGGGTTTGTGTTATTGGTTGTCATCTATTGTTTGAACAATGCGTTTTATGAAAGCACCTAACTCAGGGATCAATAGATTGCAATTACAATTGTTATATATATGCATCATGTTTTATGTTGTTCTTTAAGTATTTAACCTCAAAGGGTCAATAAACAAAGGCTTGGAGATGTTTCAGTTCTTCCTCTAGTAGTTATTCACCTTGCAAACTTGATTTCGTTAGCTGATATTCTAGACTAAGTCCTTTGTGATGAGGCTTGTGTTTATTGTGTTATATTTTGGCTACCATAAAACTATGCAATAAATTGATGCAATAAAAAACAAAGAGGAATTAATACTTACAAATCTTAATTGGTGCAAAGGTAATACTAAGAAAAGAAATGTATGTCTGGATGAACTTTTGCAACACACCACAACTATTTTCTATTTCCTCTTGAAGCTTCCCCAATGCTTCATGAAAACCAAGGGGTTGAATCCATTTCCTCCTGCTCATAGCTACAGTCACCCCTCCTAACCCGCAGATCTCAGATCAGTGACCTTGGAAATCCATGCGGGGCACACCTCTTGTATGCTTGAATATGCACAAGCCTCCATTTTCTTGGGGGGGGGGGCGGAATGGATTCCCCGCGAAAACAGAGGGCCAACTGTATATATGTGCACAGTTCTGTTCACAAAGATGAGCTGGCAATGAAACAGAGAAACCCTGCACAGTTTTGCAACTCTGTGGATGTGAAGCCTTTGTATACAGAGGGGGGATTTTCACCTACATTTAACTGCCAAGAGAACTAGTCTGTGAATAGTTTTCTCCTTTTATGTAGTTCATAACGTTTTCTGTCTTGACTTGATTTTCTTAAATAGTTTTGTGTAATAATTGAAAAAAAACCCCTTCTTTATTGATTCTTGGTCTGTGTATGTCTTGTCCTTATCTTTGATAACTGAAATTATTTTTTCTATCCCTATCTCTTCTAAGTTTGTATGCAAGCCACTTGTCTGGTTTGTTCGCTTGCTCAAACATTTCTTGTCTTGCCATTTGTAGTTTACCCCCCAATTTCTATTGTTATTTCTATCGTTAATCATTTTTATTAACAAGTTAATTTCTAGGTTTATTCCTACTTTTGGGTGGTTTCTTTTTAATTCTTTCTCCTTATTCTTTATTAATTCTTTAATTGACTATAGTTTTCGTCCTTTTTTCTTTCTGCATTCCATTTTATAAACAACCCTCTTATAACCGCCTTTCCAGCATCCCAAATCTGTTTCCTTGTCCAAATGTTCTGCAAAGTAATGGAATAAGGCTTCTTTCACTTTTTAAAAATTTCATCATCATGTGATAATGTGTCATCCAATCACCATCTCAGCTCTTTTTTCTCTCTTAGCATCTTAAACGAGATGGGATTATGGTTTGACAATATCTTTGGTAAAATGTCCATTTTTAACCCTTTGTCCTAGAATCTTTGATATTAAAACATATCTATTCTTCAATGAGACTTATGAACTTTTGAAACCCTCTAGGTGATATTGGGCATGTCACACTTTGTCAGCCTTAGGGAAAGCAAGGGAAAACATTCTCTGAATAAATCTTGCCAATAAAACCTTATGGCAGGGTTGCTATAAGTCAGAGGGTGCATGTACACTGTAGAAATAATGCAGTTTGACACCATTCTAAGTGCTATAGCTCCACCCTATAGAATCTTGGGATTTGTAGTTTTAGAAACTCTTTAGCCTTCTCTGCCAAAGTGTGCTGGTACCTCAAAAAAAGTACAAATCCCAGGATTTTGAAGGATGGAACCATGGCAAAGTGGTGTCAAACTGCTTTACTTCTATAGTATAGATGTGCCCAGAGTCTACTTGATGTCACATAAATTTCCTCTATTCAATTTTGTGTTTCTTTGTGTTTATCTTACTTGGGCAAAATTTCCAGTTTCAAAAAGACATTTTCATCTCTAGAAAAGTCACTATGGTATACTAATTAGTTTTAGACTGGGATCCAAGACTGCTAACTGATTCATGAAATTCCTTGAGGTACCTAAACTCAGTCACTTTGTCCACCTCCCAACATGGTTAGGATAAAGTGATGAGGAGAGCTCTTGAGCTTGTGTGCGAAAGGAAAGGGTATAAATGTAACTACTAATAATATATTCCATTATATTGTAGCCACAAGGCAGTAAATCAGATGCACTAAACAGTTCAAAACAGATCATTAAACTTCTTTGGATTGCAACCCCCATCATTCTCAGCTACTTCTGGAGATGATGAATGTTATATCCAACAGATATGAAGGGAACCAGCTTTGAAGAGGCTGCTCTAGATTCACCACACAGGAGTTTGTACATTGTAGTAGAATTTCTGGAAAATTTCCAAGCATGTTAGATATTCGTGTTCCAAAATTAAACTATTAGAATATTAAGCTATAGCACTTCTTTTCATTTAAGAAAAATAGCCAGAAATGTATTATAGTCGGCCCTTCTTATACACGGATTTTTTATACACAGATTCAAGCATCCACAGTTTGAAAATGTTCCAAAAAAGTATAAATTTCAAATATCAAACCTTGATTTTCCATTTTTTATAAGGGACACAATTTTGCTATGTCATTATATTTAATGGGACTTGAGCATCCACGGATTTTGTTATACACGGGGGATCTTGGAACCAAACCCCAGCGTATAACAAGGGTCCACTGTACTAGAGAACAAAGATGGACAAGCGTGATTCTTATTACAGTATAACTTGGCCTACTATTCCTATTAGGCTGCCCCTTTCCAAAAGTGAGAGATGGATGATGTAAAAATAAAAATAAAAAACTGGAAGCCCACAGTAGCCAATTTCTGCTATAAAAATTGTACTGTTGACAATTTTGTTGGTTAATGCAAATCAAACACTAGAGAAAAACAAATGACAGCTGGCACTATGCACTCAAATTATGAATTCATAATCTAGAGTTACAGTTCTGTAACTGCTCCCTAGTCAGCTATGCTATGTATTCATGATGATGGCACTCTTTTCATGATCATAAATGCCCCTCAACTTACCTTAAACTCCAGGAAAATGTTCCAAGCAATGGAGGTCTGCGTCATGGTTGACTGGAGTGCTTCAGGGTAACATGGGCAGCACCCTCCTACCCCTGAAGCATGGTGTCACTTCACCTTTTTGTATCACAGTTTGGGTTGTGGAGCTGGCTGCATTATCCTGAAGTGCCCCTCTTGAACATGTTGTCAACTTCTGTTGCTTTGTGTGGCTCCTTGGAGTTTAAGGAGGGTTTCAGGGTTCCTTAGGTCATTTGTAACTACAATTATGTAACTATGAATGCAGTGCAGGATTTTGGCCAATATATTTTCCATTCTGAGACAAAGTAAATATGTACAAATTTTACTGAGATGCCTTTGTTAAATAGAAGACAGAGTGAATGGCCCACTGTAGTGAGAAAAAAGAATTTAGCTTACATGTTAGCCAAAGACGACACACTGCAGTGAATAATATTTCCTGTTCTGTTTGTTTATCATTACCAGTAAAGCAACATTTATTACTGTCACTAGGTGTTATTAAATGTTGTTTGATTGCCTCAGTCTTGTAGACCGATTATAGCGAGAGCTCTTAGGCCTAGGACACTACAGAATTTCACCAATTGCTCTAATTTCTGCAAGGCTATTTGTCCAATCATGTATTTCAGAAGTCATTCCAATATTGGTAATGGAACTGTTGACTACAGTTGATAGTTTATTCTGTGTATATTCTCACAGCTTTTTATTTTTGTGTGCGGTGATTGGGCCAGTTCGGCTCTCATTGAAATCTGTGCCAAACGCATCATTGACGTCAGTAAGTTCAAGATCATTGGCCTTCTAATAATGAAAGCAATTAGGGGAAAAAACAGTGCCTAAAGGGGTGTGTTCAAGGATAGTGTAGACTAATACAAATAAAGCTCATGCTACCAAGGCTTTGGTAAATAGCTAGAAATAGATGTCTACTTTGAGGAATCTCCACAGTGCACAATGGGGAAGTGAATCTTTATTTATTCGAGACAGAGAGAAAAACCCCCATAAATTCCAGATGGTGGTTATGCAAATAATCCCTTAATGGGCAAGCAGAACTAGTTCCCTTTGCCCATATTTATTTTCTGAGATTAAGCCTTTGCTTGTGCAAATGGTGTCCACAGGCTGGTACACAACAATAGACATCTGTGCTCTTCCAAATCATTAACAGTAGATTAGTCATTTTGGCTATTAAACCCTATAGTGCAAAGATCTTGGCTCACATCTATTTCTTTCCACTTGCTCCCATTAATAAAGTCCCTGTCTTACCCTCATCTACTCAAAACAATTTTCTTTTGGCTCTAGAGTTAAAAAGTTAGTTTGTTTTCCTGAAACTTCAGCCCTCAAAACACATAGAGGAACTGGATACAGTATACAAGCACAAGCTGATGTTGGCTTGGAAAAGGAAAAGGTTTATGTCACGTCCCAGTTTAGGCCTGCAAAAATTTGATACTAAGGTTGTGCTACATCTGATAGAGGATGCTGTTGCAGAAAACCAGCCTAGACTTGATTGGAGAGGAACAATGTAGTTGCAGTCTGTCTTTCCAGTAATCACTGACAACAGGCAAAGTCATTAATTAACATTTTCTAGAGTGATAATTTTGGGACAACAGCTTTTCTCAACAGCATTTTAAAGAATTTACCAGACAGAAGTGGCAGAATAGTAGCCAGTCTGCATTGTTAGAAATAATGAGGTTGCAGCCCACTATTTAATCAACTAAATTATTCCACTCTTCAGAGCATCTGTAGTGAATACTGTGTGTATTTGTCGTTTCTTCTTTGTCCTCTGTCTAGCTGGAGGTTGTTTTTAGCTTTGGTAGGATAGTGAAGGATTGAAGAAACACACACACATTCAATTGCTGGGTTATAGAAGTTTATTGCACACCTTCCCCCCCCCCGTTATGGGAACTGGAAGAGGACTCTCGGGCCTTGCGTGACCTGGAAAAAATGGATTTTATCGCACAGCAAATCATCCTCAAAAGGGCCCCATTCCATCCTCTGACGCCAAGCCGTCCCCATTCAGTGCTGAGGAGCATTAAATGTTCTGGTCAGAAGTCTTCCAACCAAGGAAAAAGGCACCCCTCAGCAATGAATGGGGATGGCTTGGCGCCAGGAGATGGAATGGGGCCCTTTTGAGAACGATTTGCTGTGCGATAAAATCCTTTTTTTCCAGGTTGTGTGCAGCCCCAAGAGCCCCCTTCCAGTTCCCATACTGGGGGGGCGGGGAAAGGTGTGCGATAAACCTCTCCAGGTCTGCAATGCACAGGGATACTTCTCAGCCAGCCCTACTCTAATTGTCTGTGCCTGCCTGCTACTTAAGAAGGAATAGCTACTGCCTTGAGAATCCCTTACTGAGCATGAGTGAACAGCAACACAGAAAGGAAGGGGACAAGTGAATTAGCTAGCCTCATCAGCTATGTCTAGCATGTTAAAAAAAGCATATTTTGGCCACTGAAACAGAAATGAGGAGAAAGGTGGAGGCTGGTGAAAAAAATGTCATCCCTGGATGGATTTTGGAAGAAGCCTTCAAGTGGTCTATAAATGATTTGAAATGTTTTTGTTTACTTATGTTAGGCTTACCTGACCAGGCAGTTCGATTTCACATGCCCACACTGTTAGTTTTGAACCAGTCCTGGATGGGGTCACATTTCCCTTAAAGGACTGTTTTTGCAGGTTCGGAGTGACTCGTTGCTTTTAATGTCGAATCAGATAAATGTAGCAGCCAGGAGTGCTTGTTATCAACTTTGGCTGATAGGCCAGCTGCGTCCTTTCCTGGAGCTGGGGGACCTGGAAACCATGGTACATGCGATGGTAACCTGAGGACTTGACTTCTGCAATGTGCTCTACATGGGGCTACCCTGGTACCTAGTCCAGAAATTTCAATTAGTTCAAAATATGGCAGCCAAACTAGTCACTGGTAAAGCTAGAAGGGACCATATTACATCAATCCTGAAGTCTCTTCACTAGCTGCCTATTAGTTTCTGGGCACCGTACAAGGTGCTGGTTATTACCTTTAAAGCCCTTCATGGCCTGGTTCCAGCCTACTTGCAGGATTGCCTGCTTCCCTATAATCCTCCCTATGCACTTAGGTCCTCTGAATAAAACCTACTGCAGCCAGCTAAGACTAGGTTAGCTGCAGTGACCCAGAGGGCCTTCTTATCTGCCATCCCCAGATTATGGAATGGCCTGCTGGATGAGATCCAGCATATTACTAATCCTGATGGCTTTTAAAAAGCCACCAAGATGGATCTCTTCTGGCAGGCCTTCCTGGAATAACTCACTCTGTCACCCATTGATGGGGACCATTCTATTGGTCCCCAGGTAATTCTGTTGTCTGGTCTCTGGTCTCTAAAGTGTTTTAATACTGGTTTTAATGATTGAGGTATCTTAATTATTTTAATTATTATCATGTTGATATTGTTGTTGAGGGAGAGGGAGGGAATGTAGAGGTTTATTTTGTATTGTATGTATTACCATGGTTGTAAGTCACCTAGGTGCAGATGGAATGGCGGGGTAAAAATAAATTTTTTATTATTATTATATATCACTGAATGGTAATAGCTGTGACAAAACAACTAGCAAAAATAAAATTATATTTTTAAATTATAATATCATGTGCACAGCCTAAATGTATTTACATGTACATAGTTTCATGTGGTTACAGTTAAAATTGGATAAGATGTGATGTTTTTAAAGAAAATTTTAAAAGAATAATAAAAAACTATATTTAAAAAAACCTGGGGCCTTTCCTTTCTCCTCCGCTGAGCCTTGTCCTATTCACACCCTCTTTTCAGTGTTTTAAACGGATGCAGATTAACGCGACAATCCACTTCTTGTTTGGGGAGCAGTGGTGACACACCCCTAGGATGTCACCTTGTGTGGTCTGCACTCCTGCACCCTCCTAGTGATGCCCCTGGCTATGGCTAGCAACATTTGCTTTTGAATGGTTGTATTCAGAATTCTAACTGTGACAGTCTATGTTAAAGACCAATAAAGCTTGTCATTCTTCTTATCATCAGATATCTTCTTCAACAGAGTCAGTATTGCATCCACATTTTGCCCTTACATCCCCACCTCAGAAGGATACATCAGTAAAGCACTAATGTGTATGCCTCATAACTTTCATTGTCCTTTGAAACTTGAGTGTATATGAGTAACCCATGACAAGAGTAAACAAGATTGCATTTTAAATACTATCTATCTCATGGAATGCCACTGTCAATGCCACATCCTTTGCTAGATGTGGATAAATATTAGGACAAGGCAAGAGAAGCTAATTTGGAGGAATTAAAAGTACTGGCTGTGTAGGAGTCTTTCCTGTTAATATTCACAAAGAGTAACTTGCTCTTGACAAAAACACAAACTGGGTAATTTAATAAAAAGGCACAGAATACAGAAGGGGGAGGTGAGGGAGAGGAATACTTCCGTGATCGAATCTGGTAAGCAGGAGCTGATCTAAAATCCCAGGGATCCTAATCCCAAAGTTATGTTCTTGCCCATTTATTACTCCCTTCTGGCAACAGATATTGAAACAGATCAACATTGTCCTAGATAACAGCATGGGATTTCTCTGGGTATAATTTACTGTTGCAATATTTACAAGGAGAATAGAACATTAGAAATAGCCATGGACAGTAGATTCTACAAGCTGCCATATTATCCAAATATATTGTTTTCCATAGCTAAACATCCCCAACTCTGTCACATAGAGAATGATGAAGAGAGAATATTCTAAGCCTGACCATAACAGTAAAAGTAGCATTTATCATCCATATTGTTGTTGTTGTGTGCCTTCAATTCATTTTTTTACTTGTGGCAACCCTAAGGTAACCCCATCACAGCTTTTCTTGGCAAAATTTGTTCACAGAGGCTTTGGCTTCCTCTGAGGCTGAGAGTGTGTGATTTCTCCAAGGTCACCCAGTTGGTTTCCATGGCTGAGTGGGGATTCAAACCTGGTCTCCAGAGTCATAGTCAAAACATGACACCATGCTGGCTCAGCAAAAAATAAAATAAATCAAACCAGTCTTAATGTGTATGGTCCATGTTTTTGGAATTGTTTGTCAGTGTCCTGGACTGCAGCCAGTACACACAGACACAAGCCGATAAAGAAGGCAATTAACTATGGAGTTGGAAGTAGTCCACAAACCTTGCGGGGAGAAAGAGAGAAAGCAAACCAAAAGCCAAGCCGAAGTCAGGATAACAGAGGTCTCAATAGTCAGTCCAGTCCAGGGTCAGATCAGCCAGAAGGTAGCAATAGTCCAGTCCAATCCAAAGTCAAGAGTCAAGGCAACAAGGAGTCAAGATACAGGGAGCCAGTGCAGGCAGCAGTCACACCAAAGGATCATGCAATAAACTAGCACTGAGTTGGTGTCTCTCTGCTCATTAAGTAAGAGAAACTCTTCCCTGTGCCACCTGAGGTTGATTTGCTAATTGCTTCTCAGCAATTCTCTGGGATCTGCGCCTGCCAGCACTTTCAGCCCTGCATTGTCTATAGGAGGGGACCTTCAAGCCTGGTTCCTCCCCAGAGTCACCACTAGGCTGCTGTACCACCAGAGGAATCCCACCAGCACTAGGACCTGGCTGAGCTTCCTCCTCTGGGGCTGGGAGATCAAGGCTGGATTCTGGCAGAGCAGGATTAGCACCTGATGTAGCCTCAATTACCTCTTGCTCTGGAGGAGCCCCATCCTCCTCCTCCTCATCCTCCAAGACCTGCTCTTGGCTGGCCATAACAGTCAGGTGACCTAGATCTGTGAGGGAACATGAATTTTGTTATATGGGTGTTCCTTTCCCTGTCCCCTTTCCCTCTTCTTCTCTTTCCTACTCCTCATTTTTGGTATCTTTTGTACTTGTTTTGCTGCTTTTGTATGTTTGTAGGTATGTCTAAATTCAGTGTTTAAGAGTCAATCCTGGGCTGAATCTACACAGGGAAAATAATGCAGCTTTACCTTGATATGATGCAGCACACAACATTCTTCACAATCCAGTTTGAAATTACAGTAGATCTTTTGTATGCCTGAAGTTTTAAAATGATTTAGCAAAACCTTGATTTTATTCCATTGATTTTTAGAAAGAACTGGAATATCTTTTTTTTTTTTTACTGTATAGTTTGTAGCCATGGCTTAGAATGGAGTGAAATTGGAGGGGGAAGGTGAAGGTGGATGGAAAGGTATAAATGGCAAACAGGAAGGGCTAGTATAATTTCACCCCTTGCACTCCATATATATGCAAAACTTTGAACATATAGTGTTGCATGTATTTATAACTATAGCCTGCAAATACACTCAGCTTTATTTGCTTTTAACTTGACTTTAAATGTTACTTGCTACCTTAGGTTGCAGGATGTCTTATATCGTCTGAGCTCAGTGGAAGTGACTACAGGCCACTTTTCCTGGTAATAAGCACTGTTGAAATCAGTGTGACTTACAAAAATGGAACAAACACTACAAGTCACACTTTGCTGGCAGTAAGTACTATTGAAATCAGGCTTACAAAGGTCTTCTGTAAGATTGAACCATAAATTTTCAGCCTTTCTGGGAGTAAGCCTCATGGAATTCAGTGGGATTTACTTATGAGTAGACATGAATATGATTCTGCTGTTAAGGCTGCAATTTTTTTTCGGGGGGGGGGGAATTAAAAAATAATGACACAAACGGGGGGGGGGAAAAAACATTGCAAAGGGGGGGGCATTGGTATCTAGCAGGTAAGTATAGGTGAACATCTGTGTGAATATGCATGGTGAGAAAACAAAAGAAAGACTACAAAGCATGTGATCTTTTTTGGTAGCTTCTGTGGATATGGGAATGAGTGCATGCATGAGAGATGAAACAAAGGGGTTGTTCAGACTGTGAAAATAACCTTGGTAGATATGGGTTGAATCTTTGTCTTTCACATGCATTTCAAATGCTCCCAAGTAGGGGTTTTTTTTTAGGGGGGGGGATGCAGCCAAAACCTCCACTTAACCTGGGTTAACTGATCTCAGGTTTTCTCCCAAGTTTTATTAAAAAATTCACATTGTTGGCTGTGTAAATAACTGATGCAAATAGACCTGAGATAAACAAGGGGAAAACTCTGCATGGCCTGATGGTGTTTCAAATACATCCACATCATCAACTTCATCTTTTTTGGTAATGTTGACACATGTGAGCAATAGAACTCACAGAGATGCACACAGATGTGGTTCTGATAAAAAAAAAAATGTGAACAACAAAACCAGAATGTGTGAGTAAGATTATTCATATAGTTGCACTAAAAACAACATTGTCTGAATAATCCCAAAGAAATAAACACAGCCACTGTCAATTCCACTGCTATGTAGGCAAAAATAATTAGATGCAACCAATGCATGACCACAGTGGATATGCCCCTTTAAGCTATCCTGGCTCCATTATGGTGGGACTCATGTGGTTTGTCTTCCTGATTCCAAATTGGATTAAAAGGGACATATGTGACTCAAAAGGAGCCAAATTAGAATAAGAAAAACTCACTGTGGAGCTGGGACAGATTCACCCCTATTTGCAGTCACAGGGTTATACTAACATTGAGGATAAGGAGAGGTAACGTGAGGGAGATATGAATGAGATGAGGATAATGTTTTTTTTTTGGTAATTAAAAACAGTATTAAATAATTATGCACAAAAGTCTTCAAAACATCAATTTCTCCCATAAATTTTAACTAGGGTCCATTTCCAAACAACTGCAATTTGGGTTGTAGAACTGAAACCCACTTTTCAAAATGAACACTAATTTGATTGGCAGTAATAAGAGAATGAGCATTCAAGCTTTTTTTAAAAAAATCATATGAATATTCACCTATTTTGTCATTTACAAATGCAGGTCTACCTTGCTTGCTTAATCCTGAACTTGACAGCAACTCATACATGGACTCATTCCCATCATGGTTTGTGTCATTTGTTGAAGCAATCCCTGTGGTAGGAGAACATATAAGCATCCAGACGAAACCAAGCCCCTTCCCCCAAACCCCCAGGGTGCTGTAGCAGGAGACTGATCCAGAGGAGCCCAGGTGATGATCATTTCATTGAGCTCCTGGGAGTCAGCTCATCATCAGCTATAAAATAGACAAGCAAGCCCAGGCTATTTTTTTTAAAATCAGGTTTTCCCCAAAAGCCTCACATTGTGAATTGTCAATAATATTGCATGCTTGAATTGTAGTGGATATAAAGTGAGTGTGGGTTTTTGGCCGGTGTAGACAAGCCCTCAAACAAGATGTACTTTCAGAAGAAACTAGTTATTTATTTATTTTATTTATACTCCATCTTTTCTACTATGCAGGAGCCAAGGTGGCCTACAACATTTAAAAAACAGGTTAAAAAGAACTGAATCTCTGCAGTTCTATGGGCATTAGCACATTGGCTTTAAAGCACCTTATCCCCAATGTGATAAAGGTGCATTTAATTTTCAAAAAGGGTATTATCACATGTTTTGAAAATTAAATGCACCTTTATCCCATTGGGGATAAGGTGCTTAAAAGTCAATGCACTAATCTCCCATGTTAACTGAAGGCAGTCCTTAAGTCTGGATATTGCAACCTGGAAGACAGCTTTTTCCATGGTGGTCCCCAGTTTTTGGAATAACCATCTATCATTTGAGAGCCATCAACTGCGGAGTGGTTAGGTGTCTGTTAAGGACCTGTTTCTTCAGGCCTTTCCTGACTAACTGTGAGTTCATCCAAAAGTACAGGAAAAACCAAGAGGTCCTTTGGAACTCTACATGACTTTATCCCTATCCAGAGGTATTCCCACGGAACTCCCAGCACTTACCAGGACTTTTTATTCCCATTTCCCCAATCAGTTTAGATTAACCCAGTATGCTGAAATAAAATGCACCTCTCCATGGCTTTCTGTCTTACTTTGGAACTAGCTAAGACGACTGCCACCAAGAAGTATAGTAACTGTTTCCAGGACAGGAGATTCCACAGGAGGGAAAGAGGAACGCTAGCAATGAATACTAGGAAGGAACTTTCCTTCCTTCCTAGCATTTATTGCTAGTATTCCTCTTTCCCTAACAATGCTAACAGTAAAAGATAATAATTCTAATGCTTAAGTAGTGTAATGTTGCTAAAGTACTTGAACAATTCACTATAATTCCTGAATAAAAATTTAATCAATCAATCAATCAATCAATCAATCAATTAAATTAATAATAATTAAAAGGGCTTAGTGGAAATTGGTAAAGGTTGCCCTCTGAAATGTTGCCCGAGTGTAGATGTGACACATGATCAGTAGGAATGAGAGAAAATGTATGCAAAACCACGAATAGGCAAGTAAAAATCAAAACAAAAATAATTGGTAAGTCTCAGTACTTATTCTTTCTGGATAAATTCTGTGCTATCCAGTTTGAGCACTGTGCATTAAATTTCTGCATTTAAATGTTGTAATAGATGATTATTTTAATTTATCATTATTTAATTATTTGGGTATGGAAACCCACCAGGTGACTTTGGGCAAATCACACTCTCAGCCTCAGTGGAAGGCAAGGGCAAAACCCTTCTGAACAAATCTTGCCAAGGAAACCCCCATGACAGCTTCACTTTAGGGTTGCCATAAGTCGGAAATAACTTGAAGGCACACACAACCCAACAATGTCAATGCTAGTATTTTAACATATGTTTAATGGTTTTTATTTTATTTTGCTTCCAGATATTTTACATATGACAAGCAGGATAGAAAATGATTCAATATAGTACCACCAGCAGCTGTTGCTATTGTTAGGGTGCCTGTAGATGTGCTTAAAAACAAAGGTCCTAATGATCGTCCCATATGGTTGTTAGCATTTCCATTCCATGGCCAAACTCAGTGGAAACTGGCACAGTAGGCTGTTACATGGTTTAAAAACTCCAAAACGGATGAATCCTGTTTCCTGTCTCCTGCTGTGATGAGAAAACTACTGTCACACTGCAGCTGATGTCACAGTCTTGTATTTCACCTTTCCAGAGCACTTTTGCAACTCAAAACCCAAACTGAGGTTTAAAACAAAACTGAGGGTTTAAAACAAAACAAAACAAAACAAACTTTATGATCATTTCAGCACACTTGGGAGTATAGGAGAGGTCTGTGTTACCTTGAGGGACTTTGGGGCAGACCCACACCCTCCACTCTGATGACTTGGCAGGGAGAATCCTGATTAGTCCTCTACCCTCATACTTTTTCAGCTGCATTAAAATTGTCCCAGTTCGCCCCCCCACCACTTTTTCACTTTGTCTTAGGTTACATCAGTTGCTGCAGACTAGTTCACTCAACGAACACAAGGGGGGGGGGAGGAGAAGAGAAGAGTCTCTTCCCAGTAGGCTAATGCAAAAGTAAAGTGCTGCACCGTCTCCTAGCCTGTGTGTTATTCCTTTTGCCATCTTGAACATACTCAGATGTTGCTTAGGAAGGCATGTTCCAGCTTGCATCTGTGAAATGTTAGAGGGAATGCAGATGCCCACGGTCACACTTACCAAAATGAGCAGGAGAGCCTTCAAATATATAGTTTTGAATCACGTGAAGCCAGCCACATTACCATTTAAAGCAAGCATGGGTAAATTGCAGAGCTTCAGATGTTACTGAACTGCAGGTAGCCCTTGCCGGCATAGCCAATGGTGTTGCATGCTGGGAGCTGCAGTCCAGCAATGACGGAAGGGCTGTATTTTGATTTAAATAGACAAGATCACAAGACCAGTATGTTCAGAGAAACCCAAACTTCAGAATATAAATCACATGATGGATCCACCAGGAGCTGGCTAGCATTAGGGTCCTTTCACACTACAGAATTCTAGCACTATTATTTCACTTCAACTGCACTGGTAACAGGGGAGGGGTATTTCAGAATTATCTGTCAGAGAACTCTAGAGCATCATGAAAGAACACACCACAAGATTCTTTAGTTTGTTGCTATGGCAGTCAAAGTAGAATAAGAGTGTCCTAACTGAGTACAGTGCGTCCATATTATATGCAGATGCTACTTACGTGGCTTTCAGCATATGCTGAAAGCCGCGCTGGAAGAAGGCTTGGCACACCCCAGAAGAGGTAACGGTGCACATGCCCATGGCACGTGTGCCGCACCGCAGGCACAAGCCCTCTTCTTTTGAATGGGGCTTGAGCATACGTGAAATTCCCCTTACGTGGGAGATCCGGAACAGGAAGGGCCCACTGTAGTTTGAAAAGACTCTGAGGTCCTTTTTGCACTAGCCAAGATACTCCAAGGGCTACCCTGACTCTCCCTTGTTACAAAGATCCTTGTTGGGAAGCTGGGTGATCGTTAGCCACCCCACTGTGCTACCCAGCACATCCACTGCGATTGTGGGTTGCTGAGGTCATAACAAGGCACCCAGCCATGATCACATGTCTGGGTGCCTCATTCTGACCTTAGATCAAGCAACTGGTGGCAGCGGTGGTAGTGCTGTGCGGCTCAGTGGGACATGTTTAAAACAACATCATAGTGTTGGTTTGGGTGACTCTGGATCTTTCGGAAGTTCCAGAGCAAATAGAAAGGGTTTTTTCCACTCCATTATAATGGGGAATATATCCTAGTTCTGGTGCTGAACAGGTCACACATTGTCTGGTCTGTTTGCTTCAGAACCAGGGTCTGGGCTGTGCATTGTCCAGACTCCTGACTAAGAAGATAGGTGAGAACACTTTATTTGGCCCATGCAGACAAAGCATTACTCAGCATTTGGCACTGAGACAAGTGAGATTATCAACTGTCCTGTGATGTCAGATTGAATGTTCCTTTTAGAGTATGCAGACTAAGTCAATAATAATAATGGCTACAGTTGCATTAGTGGGTTGGTGCCACCAGGTGCATAGGGTGGCCTGCCACTTCCTTCTGCTGCCTTGCTTGCCTGCCCCCCCCTCCAGCTAGCTGCCCACCACCTGGCCAGGCCACTTCTGGGGGGGGGGCAGTGCTGAAGTCTTCAAATGGCCCATTTATGATCAGGTGAGCAGCCACACCAGACCCTAAATGGAAGACATATCACTGCTGGGCGGTAGTGCTGGGGCCTCTGGATGGCCTGTTCAGGGTCTTGCACAGCTGCTGAGCATGTGAGAAAGGGAAGTGACACACTTTCTTGTGCTTCCTACCAGGTGTACCATTTCATTGGATATACATCCCCTTCTGGGGTGTCACCTGGTGAAGTTTACTTCCCCCGTACACCTGAATGGCTGGAATGTTTTATCAGCTATTTAGCTAAGCATATGTACCCTCTCCTGACCTACTGCCCTACTCCTGAAATGTTATTCAGTTGCTGGGAGAATGGATTCCTTTTCCTCATGCAGCTGGTGCCTGGTAAAGTCAAGGGAGAGGTCATGACTAAGTAGTGATTATGAATATAAAATAGTTATCTAGATTTACTCTTCAGCCAGTGATAGTATTAGTTATAGTAACAACAATAGCAACAACATACCCCATCTAGCTTCCCAAGGCCTCAGAGTAATTAACTGTCCTATATAAAAATTGGATCTCATGCTGGGAGAAGGGTAGGATATAAATAAAATAAAAACACACAAAATTGCAAATTATAAATATTCAAAATCACAGATCATAGCTATCTAAAATTATAAATAAAATCATAATTACAATTATCTTCTAATTTACAATAAAAACAATACAAACTGCATGATCAAAGGAGTTGATCACACTGAGGCTAATTTTGGCATTAAAGAGAGATTAAAGGACATTTTAAGCATCCTGCAAATAAAGAGAAAATGTGAAGTAATTACACAATTGATTATCACACGCAATTGTGCAAATAAAGTGATCTTGGACATGCATTGTCACTGAAATACCAAAAGTAAAAAGATCCATGTTAATGCTTCTTTGTGACCACTTTAATGGTGGGTTTTGTGTGATGTTGTGTGAAATCGTTTCATGTCATTACGCAATTTTTCAAGGATGTTCACAGGAAAAATTCCCCATCTCCTTTGTGTGATAAACTCCAAAGTCATCTCCTTTGTGTGATAAACTCCAAAGTCATGTTAAGCACTGGCATGAGTGCCAGTGGTGGGGAACCTTTACCCTTCCAGATGGTTCTAACTACAATTCTCACAGTCTCTTACCATTCATAGTACTGCCTGGGGGGTAGTCTGGGAACTGACGTCCAAGACATCTGGAAGGCCAAAGGTTTCCTTACAGCTGCATTACTGGACAAAGGATTTGCCTTGGGGTCTAGAAGGAGACCAGGATCTGACATGAGACAAACTGAAGCAGTTCTGTTTAAATAAAGGCCTGTGTTTGTGTTGAAATCTGTCAAAATGTTATTGTGTTCAGAATATAACACACTGACTTACAAGGCACTTTGTAAGGGCTGAGAGCACTGATGAGGTCTGGATGAAAGGTGAAATACTAGGAAAATCTGATGTCCGCTGCAAAAGTGACCTGGAATCACTTATTATCTGACCATAAACCTACACCCAGTTTGGAAAGGGTTTGGACTAGAGATTCTAGAATACCCAGCCAGCATGGTCATGGCCAGTTCATTAATATGAACTGAAAAGTAAACTGTAAAGAAAACATGGAAAAAAGAATATCCTAAACTGTATATTTGAACAGCCTGCTGAGATTACAATATTCTCTGAGCACTAACCTCACTGAGATTTTTTTGTTATGGCTTTGGGTTCATTGGATCTGAAATGTAATATTGCAGTTAGTTTATAAAGCTCTGTTTGCTTCAGGGAAGCAACTCCATTTTGTTTTTGGATCCACTGGTGCTTACTGGCCTGATGCTACATCTTTGTTCCTGGTTTGATGTTATCATTCCCTGATTTCCATCTAGTTATGTTGCCTTGCTGCATAATGTCACTGGGTTTTATTCTCCTCCTCAGCAGAAAACCTATTGCTTTTCTCTCTCGCATATATATATATATATATATATGGTGTGTGTGTTCACCTTAATTAAAGCCATGCCAATATTATTAGTGGCCTTAGGTTCACCATAGGATGGAAACAACTTGAAGTCATGTAGCAGCAGCAGCAGCAGCAGCAATGTTTGGTTAAGTTTCCTGAATACATAATTTATAGTTCTAGCTGTTTCAGCAGGTAGCTCTGCAGTGGGCAAACAATGCATCAGAAAAGACACTGATAGAAAATGGGGTATGTGTTATTGATTTAACACTTCTGAAATGTCTTTCTTACCTGTCTGAGCCATTGTCAGATTTTGCTAACTCATGTATTGAACATAGGTACCTCCAGAATTACCAGGTGAAGAGGTACCTTTGTTTTAGAAAGGAGGAAGAAAGCAGGAAGGGAAAAAAAAGAAGAAATGTGGCAGTGGTAGCACCTTTAAGATTAACTGGTTTTTATTTTCACATGAACTTTTGTGGATATAAACCGGTATCTTTGGATGCAGTGCAGGCTGATAATAAATGCTCAGGTATAAAGTATATCTACACAGCTGTGGAAGTGGGAGAGAATGTAATAGGATCCAGAAAGATGCAAATCATGACCCTCATCCTAAATTTCCATAGCGCTGCATAATGTGATAGAGGTCTTTCAGAGCTTTATAGTGGTCAGTTAGTGTTGAAGTGTGAAAATGGTAAATCAGTTTCTCAGAGTCAAAATTCTCTTTGAGAAGATTTCTTTTGTTATATGTGCAGTAGCAAGGACTCTTGTATTAATATATGTCGTGTGCCATGAAGCCATTGTCTTTGTTCATACTTCTGCTAATGGATTGGAATTTGTGAATATAATTCAACTTAACAGTTCCTCTTTCTAGTCTTCCTTTGTAATTTCCTTTTTCAAGGACTGCAAACTGTAAATCTCTTACTGTGTGTTCAGAAACATTGATATGTTCTGCAACTGGTTTCTGGGTACTGCTGTTTCTAATATCAGATTTGTGTCCAGAACTCCTCTTGTACCAAGACTGTCCTGTTTGTCTAACAGAGTGTAGAGGGGCATTGCTGGCATTTGGATGGCATAGAGCAGGTCCTTTGGATCAGACAGGGTTCCGTTCTGCTCCCTTTACTCCATGGAGAGGAAAAAACCCAGATGATTGTGCCCGGTATAATTAAATGGGGGACTGTAGGTGACCATTAAGGAGTTAGAATTAGAGAAATGCTGATGGCTGAAGAAATGTTTTAAAAATTCCAAATCCAGAGCAGTCCAAGAACATAAGCTGTCTGCCTCCTTTTGAAGGCTCCTTGCTGAAATTCACTGTGTAAACTAGCCAAAATCACTCTTTCAGATTTGCACAATCTGGAATTTTGGCCAGAGAATCATTAGTTTATTTAGATTTCTCAAAAATTTAGCCATTTGTTGGGGGTGCTTTGATTGGTGTTTCTGCTTGGCAGGGGGTTGGACTCAGTGGTCCCTTCCAACGCTATGAAAATCATGACTCTAGTTTAAGAAGATCATGGTTAGTTTGTCCTCCTTTCATTGCACTGCTCCAGCTGGGAGAGCTCCCTAATTTCTCACTTGTCCAATGGGACAAAGGAAAGTTAATAACTCAGTCTCCTAAATCTATCTTTAGGGGTGTACTTTCTCTGCCCTTGCTTTCTCTGATGTGTGTATGTGAGTGGTAGGGAAAGTACTATATTGTTCCTACTTTGAATTTCTTTCTCTCATCTCTCCCTCAGTTAGCAACTTGGACAGCCAGCATGGCACAGTACTGAATGGCAATGTTGTGCAACCAAATGTGCATTTGTACATGCAGTGACATTGCATGTGCAACTCTAATTTGTCACTTTGAACTGAATGTGGACATTGTACATTAGACGAAAATGTCTATTCCTTCTGTAGGGGAATGTATGCACATGTAAGACACCACCAAGATTCATTCATTCATTCTCTCATCTCACTCATTCACAATTTAGTGCTTTTTTGTGACACACAAAATTTAGTGCCTATAATACAGCCACTGGCACATTTTTTTTAATGTGAGTGTGTACAAAACCTCTCCATGGATTGGGCATTAGTGTACATTGATGGTGAGGGAAGCCATCTTGCTATGTACTGGACCATAGGTGTTTTGAATGTCTTTCAGCATATGAGCCTAGATACCTTATAACTGCTGATCACTGCAAAATTCTAGAAGATGAATTTTT
Source organism: Sceloporus undulatus (assembly GCF_019175285.1). Taxonomy (NCBI): domain Eukaryota; kingdom Metazoa; phylum Chordata; class Lepidosauria; order Squamata; family Phrynosomatidae; genus Sceloporus; species Sceloporus undulatus. The sequence continues at coordinate 236,133,065 of NC_056524.1, forward strand.
GAACAAAAACAATATATTACAGATTGAAATACAACATGGAAGATGTATGATAGACCATTCTTATTTGTTATGTTAGATGGGTGGAGGGAAGAAGCAAACCAGAAAACCAATGGGAACAATCTAATTACAAATTGTTGTCTTGACATGTTTCAGCCTTTCCTGCTTTTTTTTCTTTAATATTAGCACTCTTTTACATGTTTCTTTTCCTCCTTTTGTTATTTCCCATTTGTTTTCCTTGGTGTGTAATTAAGTGTTTCCTCTAAAACACATGGTAAATTAGAATTTGGATTGAGCTGTTCTACAGTAGAAATAAATCTCAGTTTCTACAAACACAGTTAATTTATGTTAGACCATCTTTGGAAGAGGCACAGCCTGAAGGAAGGGACTGCATTCTGCACATCACATTTCTCAAACTACAATCTAAAAGGTTCAGACAGCAGCAATTGTAGTGACTAAATTAGTAGCAAAGATGACAACAAAGAACTTTAAATAATAAACTCACACATGGTAGGCCTGATAATATAATTTCCTCCACCAAATCACTGGTTTTGCAGAGGGATCACAATACAGCCAATCTGAATGCACACTGCAGCAATATGCAATATGAAGTGGAAGGAGAGCCTCACAGTAGGACCCAATTGTATTACTTCTATCATTTGGGCACTGTAGTAAACGTTCTATATGTTAATGATTTCAAGCAAATCTCCAAAAATGACTCGTTCCTTCTGCTATACATATTGTTCAAAGAAACTGAAAAAAATCTTTATGGCCTATACCTCTAAGCATCCCTCCTTTTTAAACATTGTTTCATGCGCTCTCCTTGCCACACATTCCTATCTTTTTATCTCTTTAGAATAATAATAATAATAATAATAATAATAATAATAATGGAAGGTGTCAACATAAATAGACATTTGTGAAATCTTGTTTTTTTTAAAGTTCTCTATTTTTTAATATCTGTTTCTTAAGCTTGCATGATTTACATGATGGGCTTTTTAGGACTCTGCATCTCTCACTTTGATATTTGACACATTCTAGATGTGTATAAGTTCTTTCTTTATCATCATTTCTTTAGAGTATGTGAAGAACCTGTAGGTTTTTGCACCACTTTTTTGTATTACCTCAGGGCCTGTTAAAGGTTATATAGGCGCTGTACAGACTGGCACTTTGCGCCGGCCTGCACATGTACTAGAGTTGCCTCGGGGCGTCCTTTCCAGATGCCCCGCAACCCTAGTACATTGTAATGGCGGCACCTTTTCTACATGGGCGCCCCCATTATGATGTCACGGCTGCGCCGTCTCCAAATGGGGCGGCGCAGACATGATATCTCGGGACTGCTGAAGGGCGCCTGTGGCGCCCTTTCAGGGCACTGGAAGGAGCTCTGAAATGGAGCTCCTTCCTTTGTTTGTGTTGCTGGTGCAGCCTTTACACAGCCATTGTCGGGGTGTCCTTGGGGCATGAAGCCCCAAGGACAGCCCTTTCCAGGCCATGGGGAAGCGGCCTTTTGCCGCTTCCCCATGGCCTGGAAAAGTGGCGGATCGGGGCCTCAGGGCTGCTGCTGTGGCAGCTGAGGCCCTGATTTGTTGGGGAAAGGGTTGGGTGCAGGCCACCCCAAAGGGGTGGTCTGTACACCACCATAATCTAGGGTCCATTCACAGTATAGATTTTTAGTGTTGTTATTCCACTTAAATTGCCATGGTTCCAGCCTATGGAATTCTGGGATTGGCAGGTTAGGGAGGGACATATAAAATTCTCAGCCAGAGCATTCCAGTGTCTGATCAATCTACAGACACCAGGATTCCATAGCATATGACCATGGAAGTTATAGGGAATCATAGTGCTATAATTGTGTAGTGTGGATGGCCTTCCCGCCTACATTCTGGTGTGTGTATGGTTCTGGGAATTCCACCATTTTCTCCTCAGATTAACTTTCTCATGTTACTACTAGCAGTGTATTGTTAGCACACCCAACACATCCCACATTAGATTTGGGGCTCCCATATTTCATATTTTCATATCTGGACCCAGACATGCTCTTAGGCGGTCACAATGACCTTTAGATTACCAGGAGATTTTCCCATGGACCTGAAGACATGTGGAGGACCCAGATAATACTAAGATAAAGCCTGAATGGGTTCGCTAATCGCTCTGCCCCCCTTCCTGGCCCTCTGCATATTGTATCACACTAAAAGTGAAGGTAAAGGCAAGTACCTGCCCATGTTCACAGCCAAGTTTCCTATCCATCTATTTTTGGGTTGTCCTAAACCCAATAAATGTTTTTGTTGCTTCAAAGTTAAAGTCATCAGTCTGGAATCCCATTGTAGATCCCTGGGAAGACCATCAGGTCTTTGTTACAGTGCAAGTTAGCACACCCATTCAATCTAGGATCTCAGATCTAAATATCAATTCCAAACAAGGCCCTTCAAGAACAGAAAACACAGGGTGACAATACATTGCATCTCCCTCCCTACCTGAGCCACATCTGGCTTTCTGTGGTCTACTCCAGAACAGGTAAACATTGGTTTCTCTACAATCTTAAGCTCTCCAATTCCCATACCTCTACTTTGGTTAGTTCTGTGTGGTGTGTCTGTTTGAATTAGTATCATGGGTTTGATTGCATTTTGGCATACTTCTAATAAAAACTTTATTAATTAATTCCAGACTTGGAGTCTTCCTCGGTTAGTACAGGTATACATAGGTGGAAATGATCTTCAATGTTACCTAGCCTGTCACAAGCTTCCTTGAGCTAAAATCTTTTAAAGAGATGCTGATACAGATGATGGAGACCCCTTCCCCCAGTCCTTCACCTTTCTTTGGATATGAATAAACCCCCAAAATTGGGATTGTCAAGAGGGGCCTATACCCCCCCACCAGTCCTGATACAGCCAAAATGATGACTTTTGATGACTTTGTGAATTGCTTTACTCTCACCACCCAGCTAATGGAAACAAGGAAACAGTATTGGTTTTTACTAGAGATGTGGAGAGAAGATGTGTATGTTTGAAGCAAAAACAGAGGTAGTGAGATGTGTGTATGCGTGTGTGTGGGACTGGTAATAGAATCAGGACCTTAGTAATGAAGGAGAGATGTGCGAATGAATAAAGGGAAAAAACAAACTTAGCATAACCCCTTCCATACCATTCCATGCATGCAGCATTGTGAGTTGTTTGCATATGAAGGTATCCCTAAAGAGGGTTAATTAAACTTTTTCTTATCTTACTTGTATCTCAAGCCTTCAGCAGGGAATGCATTGTGCTAGGTAGATGCACACCACTCTATAGTGATCACATAGCTCTCCTTCGGGAGCCTAGAGGCTGCTTTCATGTCTGGGACTGAGCAAAGTATCTCAAACAGCTCATTGTGAGAAGTGGGAGGGTCATCCTCCCATACTTACCAGATGAACTGCAGTCTGTGTGGCAGAATATACACCCGCTGGAGGGTTGTGAGTGAGTGACTTCACCTGCAGAAAAAAGTTCAACAGAGTAGCATATATATGTATGTAATGTCCTTGGGATTTTTGGACTTTTAGCATGCAAAAGCTTTTTAAAAGTCATCAGAATGCTGATAATTTAGCATATAAACCCCCAAAAGAATGCAAGAATATAAATAGTTAGGCCGGTTACAAACCGGCATTTAGGACGTCCGGAGGACGTCCCATTTTAAAAAAGGGGCGTCTCTTTTAGACGCCCCTGGGCCTAATACGGACGCCGTCTGTACAAGATGGCGCCGGCCCTTCTACATGGCCGGCACCATCTTTGCGTATCGGACGCTGAGCGTCCGTACACGTCGCGTCCTTTGTGACGTAGCGAGTGCACCCCTGGCGCCTCGCTACGTCGCAAACGCGACTCGAAAAGAAGCTCCATTTTGGAGCTTCTTTTTCAGTCCGCAGGGGAGCCGCGCCGTGTGGAGGCTCCGGCTCCCCCGCGGACTAGCCGCCGGTGGCGGCAGACCGCCGCAAAGCGGCGGTCTGTACCCCGCCTAAGAAATCCTTTTTAATGCACACTTGATTCAAACTTGGTTCACTGGCAGATTTTGGGATGGCTCCCATAATATGGGATTTGAAATTGACTGAATCACAATATTCTTGTTATGAAAAATGAACCCTTCCGTTTTTTCTAAAATCTCCTTGCACATGACTGTGGATAATAGCTTTTGAGAATTGTGATTACTTCAAGATACTGGTTTTGTATCATATCTTCCCTGCCTTGACTTGGGCTGAAATAAGTAATTTGGGGAAGGGAAAATAGGCTTGACCATCTGGAGGAGTATTAAAAATTTTCTAGCTAGCAAAACATGTTTGAATATATTGCTTTGAGGATATCTGCATACATTTGCACTTGTTTCCATTTGTCTTATTAATATATAAAATACATACATAAAGAGTCTTCACCCTACTGAAATTCTGTATACTGTATATACTCTTGTATAAGTTGACATCATGTATAAGTCAAGGGCAGTTTTGGGGCAAAAATAAGTGATTTTGAGATGACCCATGGATACGTCTCCCTATCTGCAGCCTGGCTGTCCTTTTGGGAGACAGCTGAGCTGAGGAGAAAGCTTCAGAGGCGAGTGCTCACTCTTCCTCCTCCTCTGCAACCCAGTTGCTTTGCTTTGGGAGACACCTAGACTGGGAAGAGGAGGGGAAGCAAGTGTCTGCTCCCAAGCCTTTCCCTGATCTGGGTGTCTTCCTGCCTTGGGAGGTCAGTCACCTGGTCTGGGGAAGAGAAAGGGAGGGAAGCATTTGCCCTCATGCTTTTCCCCAATTTGAGTGTCCTCCTGCCTTGAGAAGACACCTGGATTGGGAAGGAGGGAGGCAAGCATTTGCCCCCAAGCCTTTCCTCAGCCTGGCTGTAACAAGCCTATTATCATATTGCCCGTATATAAGTCAATCCAGTTTTTTTGGGTCACTTTTTGGGCATAAATTTCTCGAGTTATAATCAAGTATATATGGTATATATAGGATGAAGGGAGCAAGATGAAGAGAGCAGACCATGTGCTTGATTTTTGAGGAGACTGGAAGAGGTCTGATTCTCTCTCATTCACAATTTAGTGCTTTTTTGGGACACACAAAATTTAGTGCCTATAGTACAGCCACTGGCACATTTTTTTTCATGTGAGTATGTACAAAACCTCTCCATGGATTAGAAATTAGTGGACATTGATGGTGAGGGAAGTCATCTTTCTATGTACTGGACCATAGGTGTTTTGAATGTCTTTTAGTATATGAGCCTAGATACCTTATAACTGCTGATCACTGCAGAATTGCAGAAGATGAATTTTTGAACAAAAACAATATACTACAAATTCAAATATGTTACAGATTAAAATACAACATGGAAGATGTATGATGATGATGATGATGATGATGATGATGATAATAATAATAATAATTTTTATTTATATTTCCCGCCTTGAACCATGGTTTGAGGTGGGATTACATCAGTAAAATAATACAATACAAATACAAAATATAATCAATAAAACACTAATACTGAAATACAGACATTCCTATTAGTGCTATAAAATGACAAAATGAATAATCAAACAATCGTAGTCAGGAGTGGAGCAGTTCATCATAATCTCTTATATAAAATCTGGTGGATAAGCCCACCGGAAGAGATCTGTCTTTAGTGCCTTCTTAAAGGCGTCTAAGGTGGTAACAAGATGAATCTCTTCCAGTAGGTCATTCCATAATTTAGGAGCCACAGCAGTGAATGCCCTATGGGAAGTTGTCATTAACCTGGTATTATGATATTTCAATAAATACTTCCTAAATGTTCTGAGTATGTGGGGCGGATTATGTAGAGAGAGGCGTTCCCGCAAGTAACTCCGGCCCAAGCCATGTAAGGCTTTAAAGGTGATAACCAACGCCTTGTCCTGCGCCTGGAAGCTGATCAGCAGCCAGTGAAGAGATTTTAACACAGGTATTATATGGTCAAACCTAGATGTATTGGTGAAGAGAGCAGGCCATGTGCTTGATTTTTGAGGAGACTGGAAGAGGTCTGAAAGAGAGAGAACATTACATAGAAATAGGGAGAAAACTGTGATGGTGTACCAGGAAGATATGGATAGTGGCTCAAGACCTTGTGTAGGTCTGCTGAAGATGAGGGAAGACCCCCATCTTTCTGTTATTTCATTGCATGAGATAAAATCCTATTTCCTTTAGAATATACACACAAAACCTCTATGGATTATTCATAGCCAGGATTGACAGCTTGAAGGTTTCATTATTAAATGCTACTTGAACATAGAGGGGGTTTGTTTTGAAGACTACTTTTACATCTTTATGTGTTCTACCTTTTGGAATTCAGCTATCATATTGAATCAACAGATTCCATGTCAGGACAATACAAGTGAAATAAAAAAAAAGGAGGCATTTAGGACTAGAAAATCACTTTTAAGTTGGATTCCTAAAAACTCAGCAGAAGAATGATCTATGTTGGGCCTTGGTACTTATACAGAATGTTTTGCATGACAATTGATTAAAACTCAGTGGTGTACCTAGTTCTGAAAAAGTTACAAATGGTTGTATACAGATCTGATATCAAGACTATTGCTATTACACTCACATAATAATTTGTCCATCAGATTTTCTTTCTTTTCTCTTTCCTGCTGTGATATCTGTATCCCTCAGTATCCAGCTCCCCAGTTTCTTTCCAGCTGTTGTATACATTTCTTCAAAGAAAAGAGTACAAACATTTTTTTGAAACAGTGAAGATCAAATACAGGAGCTCTGTTTTCATTTTGCAGATATTTTGCTCACTGTTCCCTTGCCTATTTCATGCACAACCAGGATTGTAAAGATTGGAATGAATTCCACCTTGTTTTAGCAATGTTTGATCTTGAGTAACATCTGTTCCAGAAGGATTTAGCCTGAAGTTTTAAAACTATTGATGTAACATAAAAATATTTGCAATGTTAGAATACTCAAGTTTCTTCTCATGTAAGTATGGTATGTTGGAAGAAGCATTTTCATTTTTAAAAAATTCAAGCCAATGCCCATTAGTTATATGTTTGTTAAACTTTAAAATATATTTCTTCTTTGAGCCAAAATATTTTTAGGAGAGCTAACACATTAAAAAAAAATTGAAATACAGTATATAAAACATCAATAACTAATGAAGCAGCCACCAATAAAAGAAGGGTTCCCTTCGGGTCTGGCAGGGACGTAGCCAAGGGGGGGGGGCTTGGGGTCCGGACCCCCCCTTCCGTTAGATAAAATGAATGGTGTGTGCTGCCGCACCGCCGCACCCAAGCCCCATTATAATGGTGGCACTTAGTCTGGACCCCCCCCTTCCCAAAATCCTGGCTACGTCACTAGGTCTGGGATAAGGGAGTTGCCACATGCCAGCTGTATAGCCTTTGCCTGACATCAGAATGCCACCATTCCCAAAGGGAGTATGAATTAAATCTCTCCAAAAGCCAAAGCTTTGACTGAACTGCTGAGAAGATCTACCATACAGTGTCCCTTTAGTGTCTTTCAAATGATGGGGGACCTGCAGCAGACCTTCCAATGAAGATCCTATGGTACAGGTATATTTATGTGGTATTTTTGGACCTGAAAGATTGAGGGCTTTAGAGGTCATCACTACAATTTAGGACTTGGAAATTCAAGCTGCAGGCCTTTGAAACTATTTTAAGATATCACTTTATTTCCCCAGAGAAACACTCTGCAGCCTGTCCCCCAGACATCAGTCTGATGGCTGCATCTGATCCAGTTATACTGCAACAGACTACATTATTGTACTCTTGTCCGGCTCATAGCTCGGCCATTTCCACTTAAGAAAAGGTACAAAAAGTATGCCACCTAAGGCATTGAAACAACACTGTGCTATCACCCCTAATGGATCAATCAATGAAAGAAACTGTGAAGTGGGTGGGTGTTGCCTGGGGTATCTGCCACCCCTGCCCTTCCTTCCAGTTCCAGAAAGAGCACTCTGATAACATCAAGAGCACTGAAGTAGTACAAAGCTTTCTATTCAACAGTGCTATATTTCTTCACAGGCATCCACCTTTTTTTTAGGATTTGGGCATACATTAACTAGGTGGTAATTCTGCTGGTAGAGTTCCTGTGCTTGCTCTCTTAGTAGGGTTGACATGCAAGTTCACTTTGTTAATGCTCCCAAATGAGTACAGTTAGCCACTTTAACAGGTAATAAGGTCCCCAAATAGCTACAGTCCACAAATTCAAGAGGTAGAATCTCTCTTGCCTTCAAAATTTGCCACTGATATTTTCCTCAGAGTTCCTGCTCATGCTTCTCCACCACTCTCCTTTTTAGCTCCACTTTCTCTTCTCCCAGGCATCTCCAGAGACATGTGCCAAGGGTATTGACTGGGCTGTTAAGTGTTAAGTGGATGAATGTCACCTCTAGGTCCATATTGCTTTCCTGTCTCTCTTCCTTCTTCCATCATACCTTCCTGCTAGCTTAGCCCACTGCCAGGGACACATGTCTTCACTTCTCTTCCCCCTCCCCGTGTTGTTGTTATTACCTATACATTACTTTAAATTGAATGTAAGCCATCTTGGATCCTGTGGAAGGAAAAAAAGACAGAATATAAAGTAAATAAGTACATACATACATAGTTGTCTAAAGTTTCCTGCACAGAACAAAGTATTTTCCTGTGCAGAAAATAACATTTCTGCACAGAAAAGGTTTCTGTCCCCAAATAGCAGTTTCCTGCACAGAAAATATCACGAATGAATAATTTTAGACATCTATGCATGTATGTACTTATCTATTTTATATCCTGGCTATTTTATTTCCACAGGACTCAAGGTGGCTTGCATTCAATTTAAATAATAATAATAATAATAATAATAATAATAATAATAATAATAATAATAAGTATAAGTATAAAAGTTAAGAGACACCATTTTATTAAAGACACAAAATGGAAACTGTTTAAAACACATTTAAAACAAAATAGGAATGAGAAAAACACAGTCCCATTAAAAATTTGTTTTCTGCACAGAAAATGCTGTTTGCTGTAAAAAAAAACCCCAACCTATTCCAATGCACATTTTCCACACAGAATAAGTCTCAAACTGTGAAGATTCTTATCCATTTAGCATTTTCCTCATTAGTTTTGCAACACTTAGGAAACCCATTTTTGTCTATTTTTTTTGGAATGTCTTCTAATATTCTTTCCATCTCACCTGCTCCTTACAGCACTTGAAGTAAGCAGGATGGTATGTATTAGAGTATTAGGTACAATCAAACACATTCAAGTGCAAGTTAAGCTCCTCTGGTTTCAGATGAATTCAATGATGCAATTTCAATTGACATTGAGTTGGATTGCTGAAGATAAATTAAAAACTTCATCTTCCGGAAATAAGTCTGTGATCAGAGAAGAAAAAAAAATCCAGAGATGATTATGCAGTAAGGTTGTATTATTGAGTTTATGATTTTTAATTAAATTATTCAAAATAAAAGACCTTTGGGCATAAGACAATATCTTAAACCATCTTGTGTTCTATATCCCCATGCCCCCTCAGCTTCTTATTTAGCTTTCATGCTTTTACAGCAGAAATGATAATGATTTGTGCTGGAATTAATGTAGTTCTTCTGAAGCCATCAGAAGAAAACTACAGTGTGAAGAATGCTGGGGGCAGATGGGTTATGACACACATTGTTGGGAAATGAGTTTAACAAGATAAAAAAGGGAAGAGAAGAGAGACCTGAAAACCCCGTTCTGATTAGGCTAGAATTAAACACATCCACATTCTGCAATCTCCTGTATGTCAACATGAATTAGATTCTTGGCCATTTAACCTGTACACAGTGAACACCATTTTTAAAGGTCTGATTCATTACGTGCTAGAACACACACACCCTTGGCACCAATGTAATTGGCTGACTATTTTATAAACAGCGACAGCCGTGTAAAAATATTATTTCTCTTAGCTTGTTCTGGCCAAGGCTGTTTATAAGCTGTCTTGGTGGTGGTGGTGGTGGTGGTGGTGGTGGTTCTTCTTCTTCTTCTTCTTCTTCTTCTTCTTCTTCTTCTTCTTCTTCAAAAGAAAAGACATTTAACACAGTTCTTTGGTTTTCCATCTTGCCACACTAAAGTTTTGTGAATGAGTAATTCTGGGAGCTTCCTGAATGGCAATGAAAGAGGGAAAGAGTAGAAGCTTCTTTGAGATTAAATTGTGGTGGTTAAAATGCCTTTCCCATGTGCTGGGGGTCTGGTGAAAATGCTTCTCCCCCAATATCTTTGGTTAAATATCTTAACATTCTTTTAAGATGCATGTTTAGCATCACATATTAGCCAGCATCCTGTTAGTGATTTTTTGTTGTTCTGTGCCTTCAGGTTGTTTCGGACTTATGGTGACCCCAAGCCAACCCTATCATAGGCATTTCTTGGCAGAATTTGCTCAGAGGGGGGTTGTCTTTCTTTTTTCTGAGTCTGAGAGAGTGTGACTTGCCAAAAGTCACCCAGTGACTGAGTGGGAATTTGAACCATGGTCTCCAGAGTCATAGCCCTACCACTACGCTATGCTGACTTACGCATGCACAAATTCTCTTACACATCTGGTTTTACTTTTTTGGTCATGGGATAATACCTGTATTCAGTTGTGGATTGAGAAAGCAGAGTTGATCATGTGCTGTCCTTGTGCATGTGGTGCCATTTTGCAATGTACATTCAGATGTGTTATAAACTGAAATAATGCATTTCAGGTTTGTTTGCACATTCAGTTGTGCAGGGTTGCAATTCACCAGTGCACAAACATCACACAACTTTATAAGTGTAAAGTGTAAAGTTCTTGATGAAGATTCTTGGCCCATGTTTGGCCCTGAGAGTTATAATATAAACTGGTATAGGATGACACAAGGGCAATTACTGCCAAAGACAGCAATAGTTTGGTTCATTAGAATGAGACTTTTATATAACCAGAACACTTTAAATGAGCAAAGGTGGAAACTAGACACTTCAGGAGAAGTGAAAGAAATCTGATAAGAGCCATTTTACTCATGGCATACACACTCATTTAATTAAACTTGTTCTGGTTAAATAGGTTTTACAGGCCTTTGAAGCACCTTTTTGACCAGTTGAAAGATGTGATAAAACAGATGAATGTTTTTAAGAATGTCTACATTATTCTTTAATTACCAAGGGGAATTTGAGGACAATGGACACAAATGCTAGGATCCTGTTGGTGACTAATTCCAGTATCAGCATTATTTATGTTGTCATACATGGCAGGGGTTTTATCAGTGAAAGGCATCCTCATTAGGAAATAAATCTGACCTGCTGGTCCTCAAATATCTTGAGAGCTGTCAGGATACCTTTATCTTGTCACTTATGCTGCTCTTCCACCATTATTGCTGTGCCTGTAACTCCTTTTCCTTTGCTGCCATGCTATTGTCTCCTGCTTCTACAGGGACCAGAAGTACTGGTCCCTGACTTACCAGGGGAGTCAATTGGCAGTGCCATGGGGGTAATGTGGACCATGGGGGTTTTTGTCCCAGAAGCCTAAGCTCTTTGAGTGGGAACAATCAGCCAATTCACAGGCATGAGTGAGATCACAGGCTTCACAAAGTTCTGTCAAAGGAAGTGGATAACACCACTTTGTCACTCCTCACTGCTGACTTTTGATACCTTCCTACCTTTTCTTTATTGTCTGTCTGTCTCTTTCTTCCCTATCCATCCACACTCATGTCTCCAGAATAACATCAATTAGTCTGATATGTAATCTATTCACAACTTCTATTTCCATACACCTGTCTACAAAACCATAACAAGCCCACAAAGAAACCAAACAATAGGGAAACATGTGGTGCAAGAAGAAAACATTGATTTCTAAAATAATCAAGGCTAGAATGCTTCCTCTCATAATGTACAAAGCCTGCATCTCTCTTATTTCAGAGCCAGACAATAACCCCCTCCAGGCAATAAAGTCTCATCCCACACGGCTGCACCCATGAGGTCTGCTTGTCTTCAATCATACATCTGCTTCAAATGGGCTTCATAACAGAGAGACAGAGAACAGCATATTTATGCCTCCTGGTCAATGTGATGTCATAACATAAGGAAATATTGCTCTTCTTCTTTCTCTTGATACAGAGCAATTTTCCTAGAAATGAATCATTTTAGATGAGCTGCAGACCAAACAGGCTACTGAACTAGAGGCTCTTGGATAGCTCCCATTGGAACTCTATTCTTGCATCAAAAACCTCTATATGAAGTAATTCAATAAAGAATCATCTCATGCACACACTGGATACCAGACAAATTCCAGCTATACTAGAGTACAACAAATGTTGGAGATGCTCTCCACATAGAAAGATATTAGTTCACATGTTTTGATATTGTCCAGTCACTGCCACCTTCTGGCAAGGATTAATGAAACTTCTTAAAACCTTTGTAATTGAGATAGTCCTAGACTTTGAATGTAAATTATTGCAGGGCAATTTGCCATTGGAAAAGAACTTCAACTCATGTGAATTAGACACCTCAAAGACCCCCTATCCTCAAGTGCTCTGTGTAGGTCTTGCAGGCTCAGAGCCATGGCCTCCTTGATTGAGTCCTCTCTTTCTATTGCCCTCCACCTTTCCTAGCATTGTTGTCTTTTTAAGTGAGTCATATCTTCTCATTGATATGGCCAAAATATGACAGCCTCAGTTTAGTTGTCTTGGCATTCAGGGAGAGTTCGGGCTTAATCTGTTCTAGGAACTGCTGTTAGTATACACCACACCCCTCTCTCACTGAATATGGTGTTTCATATTTTCATATTTGATATCTAGCATCAGACATGTTTTTAAGGAGTCACAATAACCTTTGGAACACTAGAAAGTTACACATGGGAAAAGTCACACTGCCCTGAAGACATGTGAGAGACCTAAATAATACAATAAAAGCTAAATGGGTTTGCTGCTTACTCCATCCTCCCCCAGGCTTTCCACATGTCCTCTTGCAATGGAGACTAAACAAGTCCCATTGCAAAGCAGTTGAAGACCTTGGGGCCATTCCCACTGGGCATATAACACAATGTATATTGCTGCGATTCTGACTCGGATTTTTTTTCTGAGTCGTAATCAAATCTGACCCTTCGTTCCCATTAAAAACGGGTGCAAACAGACCTGGGGGGTTTTACCCCTGTTTTTGTTCCCATTGGTATTTTCCCCATGGTAATTTGAAGTGGGTTATTTTACTCCCCATTCCCATTGCCCTTCCGGAACCTCTTTTTTTTAAAAAGCAGCTGTCAATTAAGCGCCTAAGCACTTGACATCACAGCCAATCAGTCACTTAGGTGCTTTTCCCCTCCGGGAAAGGGAAAAGGGAACCTCTATTTGCCCCAAATCTCTTTGCATCCCAGGCTATTCTGTGTCTTCCCATAGTTCCTTTGGGAAAGAGAGAAGGAGCCTCTATTCATCCCAAATCTATTTGCCTCCCCCATTGCTCCTTGGGCTGTCTGGAAGGCGATCAAGCAGGCATGTAATGCAAAGCCGATCTACTGCTCAGGCGCTCAGGCAGAGGAAAAAGAAGAAAAAAAAGAAAAATTAATAGTTAAAAACGTTGGTTTATAAATGTGGAGCAGGGGGGAGGTTGCAGGGGGCGTAATGTGTTTACTGCGTTTGGAGGTCAATGTAGAGCGATTGCCTTACCCTGCTTCCCACTCCACCGGGGGAAAGACTATGCGAATGGGGGAAATGGTGTTGGTAATGCAAGAAAGAGAACAAGCGGGTGACACCCCCAGGCCAGCTCCTTGAGCACTGCTCCTCCCATCCCCAAGTTCCCAAATCAGACACCCTTGTTGTTCCCATTCATTTGCCCTGAATCAGATTCAGGAGGCACAAGAAAAACCTCTAAAAATGTGCACCCTTTTTAAACCGGTTTATCCACCACTGATTCGGTTTTTCCAAGGAAAAATTGATTACATGGGGATCAGATCCGAATTCCAGTGGGAACAAAATAGGTGCGATGAGGATCAAATGCGCACTCAAATGGGAACCATGCACCCATAATTCGATTCTTGATGCATGTTATAAGTCAGTGGGAATGGGGCCTTTAATTATACCTCACCACAGGCGGTGTCTCTAGTCATCCTTCCTGTCCAACTATCTCAGGGTTGTCCCAAATCCAATTAATGTTTTGTCACTCTGTTCCAGAGTCCTTTTGTCGATTCCATGGGAAAACCATCAGGTTTTTCCCCCCACTAGGGTATAGCATTTAAGTACCCTTCGAGGCTATGAAATTAGAAATATATATCAGCCCACCTTGTGCTCACAGTTTGCATGCAGACTCTGTGTGCACAGAAGGTCCCAGTCACTCACTGTGTTGCCCACAGATGCTGTCTGAGCCACCTTCTGTCTTCTGTGAACCTTTCTTTTCAGGATTGGTTATTATTTTGATGAGCCATTAGCGGCGATATTAGGGCTCAATGATGCTCAGCATCCATATGTGCTGAGCCCTAATATTCCCGCACTTACATCACAAGGCTGCGACAGAAGTATGTCTTCTGTTCTATTATTTATTCTTCCCATTTGCTCTGAGTGCAGCTTTTACTTCACTTTCCAAAATTTGGAGTTCATGTTCTGCATTATTTTCCAGAACAGGAAATACGTGACTATACCACGCATAGGATGCTGGATAGAGGACCTGATTGAGCTTGTTGCAAAGGAAAAAATAGTGTTTTAATAGGAGGGAGTTGGTTGAAAAATGTCTGAAAATAGGTTTCATTGCTTTGGACATAGGAACTAACCCAGATTGTTGTAGCGTTCTGAATGTTGTGAGAGTTGCATCACCTTTACTGCCTCTTCCCATCCTTCCTGTGTAATGTGATTGTGTGTCGTGTGTCTTGTTTCTTCCTCTCTTTGTGCCTGTCAATTTAAAGGAACTGTTTGTTGTAGAGCTAAGTGTAGAAATGAATATATCTATAAGGTTACCAAAGAGGTTATGGTGGGAGCACAATGTTGGGGAGGTGTGGATTGGTCAGGAACAATGACACACATACTTGAAAAATCAATTAAAACACAAAAATACATAATAAAAGATGAAACAAAATGTTACTGAGGTCTGTATCTAAATTGGCTTATGCTCTGGAGAATGCTCTGACAGGGAGGGTTTCATTAGGAAGGCTGCTCAGTGAACATGTTATTAACAGCTACAGGATGTTGTCTGGATTTGTGGAATGCTAAGTAGTGTGTGGAGTAAAGAATGCACATAGAAGAACTCATAAGATGTATGCTTACTACTTATTAGTAAGTAATTTGTTGTTCAGACAAAGAATACTTTATTGGCATTTCTGGGATTCCTCACTTGTGAACATGTTCTATTGATCCAAATTAGATTTGCAACTTAGCCCTCTTGTGTTTTTCAGCTGTACTTGTTTGTACAGGTAACATGCCCATTTTTTAATGACACCGCTTGTTAGTAGCTACTGTCTTCGACATAATTTATAATTGTGAAATCTATCAAAAAAAACTTCCAAAGAAGGAGACTCCACCACACTCTGAGACAATGTGTTCCGTTCTTGAATAGCTCTTTCTGTCAGGAGTTTCTTTCTAATGGTGAGGTGGAATCATGTTTCCTGTAGTTTGAATTCATTGATCCATTTCCTAGTCTCTGGAGTGGCAGAAAACAAGCTTTCTTTATCTTCAATATGACACCCTTTCAAATATTTAAACATGGGTACCATATCATCTTCGGATCTCCAGGCTAAATGTACCCAGCTCCCTAAGCTGCTATTTAAAGGGCATGTTTTCCAGAACTTTCACCATTTTGGTCACCCTCCTATGGACATGTTTGAGCTTGTCAATATTCTTATTGAATTGTGGTGCCTAGAACTCAGCACAGAATTTCAGGTGAAGTCTGACCAAAGCAGAATAGAGTGGCACAATTACTTCCTTCAATCTAGACAATGTATTCCTGTTGTTACAATCTAGCATTGCATTGGATTTTCTAGTTACCATATCACATTTTTGATTCATGTACAACTTGTGATCTACTTAGATTCCTAGATCCCTTTCACATGTGTTGCTGTCAAACCAATTCTATATTGGCGTCACCCATCCTATCCTATATCTGTGCATTTCATTTTTCTGCCCCAGTGTTAGTACCTTTCATTTTTTCCTGTTGAAATTTATTTTGTTAATTTTGGCCAAGCTTTCTAATTTGTTAAGGCCATTTTGAATTCTGATCTTGTCCTCTAGGGTATTAGTTATCTCTAGTTTTGTGTCATTTGCCAACTTGATAAGCATGTCTATATTCTATCATCCATATCACTGATAAAGATGTTGAATAGCCCAGGACAGAACCCTATGGTTTTCCTCTAGTCACTAGTGGAACCATTGATGAGCACCCTTTGGATTTGTCCTGTCAACCAATTCTGCCTTTTCTCTGTCCTGTTAGCATTTTGCAATCTTCTCCATGCAGTGGCTCTACCATTGCCTTGTTCTTCCTTTTGCTATGGCCACAAGCAAAAAAAAAACCCTTTTTACTGTTTTTAACATCTTCAGCAAGCCAGAGCTTGTTCAGTGCCATATGCTTTTCTGACTTTCTCACTACACATGCTAGTTTGGATTCCTTGTTGGTGAATCCTTCCCCCACTTTTTCAGTTCTTGTACATGCCCCTTTTAAATTTTAAATCAGTTGAAAGTTGTTTGGACATCCAGCCTCTTATTTTTCCTCCACAACGGAATTGCTTGAAACTGTACCTTCAATATTTCACTTTTAAGAAATTCCCATTCATCACAAACTCATTCCTCTTTCAGTATTTCTGACTATGGGATCACACTTAGTGTTTCTATAAACTTGCTGAAATCAGTTTTCTCAAAGTCTAGAGTGTGTGTCTGACTCTGCTTAATTTCCCTTTCCACGGTTTAACAGGCTCCAGAATCAGATCTAAAACACCTGCTTCCCTTGTTGCCTCTTCTATCATCTGGACAATGAAGGCAGGGCAAGGGAAGACTTTGTTGTACCTTATATTCTTGACAGTTTGACTTCCAACAAATATCAGGATAGCTGAAATATCCTATTACTATCACATCTTTTCTTTCTGAATGTTTGGCCATCTGTTCCATGAAGGCATTATCTAAGTCCTCAGTTTGGCTTGGGGGTCTGCAGCAGCACCCCCCCCCAATGGCATTACTGTTGCTTCTCTCCCCTTAATTTTTACTCAGATTCTATCAACCTGGTTTCCAGGAGTTACAGCATGGATCCCTTGACAGGTAAAAACATTCTTGAGATATAATGCTCCTCCTCCCCCTTTCCTGTTTGGTCTGTTTCTCTGAAATAGGTTATACCCCTCTACTGTCACATTCCAATCATGAGATTCATTCAACCAGGTTTCAATTATGTCTTTGTATCATACTTGCTTTGCTATGTTAAGAGTTCACGTTCATCTTGTTTATTTCTCATGCTATGTGCATTAATGTAGAGACACTTAAGACCATGGGACATTTTCTCTATCTATTTATTTGAGATTTTTTTCCTCCCACTGTTGGGTTCTTGTATTATTTGCTCAGTTTCCTCTATAACATTCAGGCTATTGTCTCCAGCACTTGATAAACTTCTGCCCTTAAGAATACTATCTCCTTTTCTCACACGACTCAGATTAAATTTCTCCTGATCAGGTTTGTGATAGTATTAGCAAAAAAGATGCTAGAAGTCCATTTTCATGAAATTGGGAAGCATGGTCCAAGAAGCCAAATCATTCCCAGCAGCACCATCTTTAAAAAGCCAAAAATAAACCCCCTGAGACCTCTCCTTTCTCCTCCCATGAGCTTCACCCTACTCACACCATCTCTTCCACCAAGCATCATGAAGGGATGCAGGTGAATGCCACAGCCTGTTTTTGCCCAAAGGCAGATTTTTGAGGAGCAGTAGTGTCACCTCCACTTAGGGTGTCACCTGGTCCACTCAATACCCCCAGCACCCCCTGGTTATGCCCACAATCCCTTGTGTGCTTGTCATCAAAGGTGGTCTGCTCCGCTCTGTCCAAGAAAACCTCCTGCTCCCTTATATATTGAGGAATAATTACTCAACCTTTTCTTCCAACAGGGCAACCAACTTGCATTTGCTGCAGTTGTAGCAACCCATACCCTCTAGCAAAAATACAAACATGCCACAGCTGTTGCAGGTGGTATGCGGTAGGAAAAGAGGAAGACTGCATCACAGGTGGGTAGATTCAGTGAAGAAAGATACAGCCCTGAGTTTGCAGAATCTGAATAGGCCTGTTGACAACATGGTGTTGTGGTGATCTCTCATTCATAGGGCTACCATAAATTGAAGCTGGCTTGATGACCAAGAAAAGTTGAGGTGTCTGTTTTTCCCTCCTTCTTTGGAATTTGAAGGGGGAGAAGCATTTGATTCTCCAGCATTCATACCCTCATTGGCTTTTTAAAAATTGGTCACTGCATGCTTATAGTAAGGGACAAAAATTCCAGTCCACCCTAGAGCCTAGAAATTTATTTTTGGATTAGACTCTGCATTATCTCCCAAACAGATCTCTGAGGTCTGTGGATCTCAGAGAAAAGAACTCATAGTCCAAAAATAACTTTCTCAAGCTCTGGAATGATTCCATGTATAGACAACATATGATTCCATGTACAGACAACATATGATTTTTGCAGTATTTCTCTTTATCTGGTGTATTTTTTAAAATCAACTTTGTTTCATATAATGTTGTGATTTTAACTGATTTAAGTGACTCTGAATAGTGCATAGACACTAGAAAAGGAGGACATGAATCAGTATATAATTAAAGAAATAAAATAACCCCAAATTCCTCATACATTAAGGCAAATGTTGAGTGGGATATATTTCCTTGTTATACTCCATTGTTCATCATTACGCAGTTTTTCTGTACTGACATCAAGGTTTTTGTTGCAATGCTCTAGATATGTGCAAATGGGGTAATCTGTTCTGAATTAAGTTGGGACAATGAAATCTAGAGATGTGAATGAATAGGGAACAAAACAGGACAAACCAAGTCAAACAAAACCAGGAAGAAAATAGTTCTTGCTCTACTCAGTGATGTCAAGAAGGGAGAATGAGTGTTTAAACAAGCCCATCATGCTTGTCAGCAATGGTGGATGCTAACCTGAGACCTTATCACATGTGTGTGTGGGGGATTGCAGCTCAGATCCGCAATCACTCCTGTTCTAGCAATGCAAAGTGTGATGTTTTTTCACACCAGATCCAGAGTCACTCCTGTCTAGCAATGCAAATCACGTTAAAACGTGATGTTTTACCACACCTGGTTGCCTTTCCGCTGCTCTTCCAAACTGAGGGGGAAGCTGAGTCAGTTCTATTCCAAGCGGATTCAAGCAAAGGGGAGTGAGTGTACATTGTATTACCATACCGGAGGGTTCAACAAAGCAATCACACCCTTGCACATGCTCGGTGGGGCTCTGGATGTTGTCCTCCTTTCCCTGCCCCCCTCCTAGGCTCTCATCCTTCTTGGTGTGAAGAAGCATTAGGGGATAGAATCATGAATCATAGAATCATAGATTGGAAGAGACCACTAGGCCATCCAGTCCAACCCCCTGCCATGCAGGAATCCAAATCAAAGCATCCCTGACGATGGCCATCCACCTCTGCTTAAAGACCTCCAAGAAGGAGACTCCCACACCCTCCGAGGGAGTCACTTCCACTGTCGAACAGCCCTACGTCAGGAAGTTCCTCCAATGTTCAGGTGGAATCTCTTTTCCTGTAGCTTGCATCCATGTTCTGTGTCCTGTTCTCTGGAGCAGCAGAAAACAAGCTTGCCCCTCCTCAATATGACATCTTTCAATATTTAAACAGGGCATTCATATCACCTCTTAACCTCCTTTTCCTCCAGGCTAAACATCCCCAGCGCCCCTAAGTCATTCCTCATAGGGCCTGTTTCCAGACCCTTCACCATTTTTTGCCACCCTCCTTTGGACACGCTCCAGTTATCATGTCCTTTTGAATTGTGGTGCCCGAACTGGACACAATATTCAAGGTTGGGCCTGACCAAAGCAGAACAGTGGCACTATTACTTCTCTTGATCTAGACACTATACTTTTATTGATGCCAGCCTAAAATGGCTTGTGCCTTTTTAGCTTGCCGCATCACACGTTCACTCATGTTCAACTTGGTCTACTTGGACTCCTCGGCCCTTTCACACGTAGTTTCATTCAGCCAGGTGTCACCCCTCCATATCTGTGCATTTTTATTTTCCGCCCTAAGTGCAATACCTTACATTTCTTGTGTTGATTTTCATTTTGTAGCTTTGGCCCAGCTTTCTAGTCTTTCAGGTCATTTGAATCTGATCCTGTCCTCTGGGGTTTAGCTATTCCCCCTAATTTGGGTGTCATCTGCAATTTTGATAAGTATGCTCCCAATTCTGTCATCCAGGTCTTGATAAAGATTTTGAATACACGGGCCCAGGACAAGCCCTGTGGGACCCCACTGGTCATCTCCCTCCAGGATGAAAAGGAGCCATGGTTAGCACCCTTTGGTTCGGCCGGCGTCAACCAATTACAGATCCATGTAACAGTTCCTTTGTCTAGCCCACATTTTACAAGCTTGTTGCAAGTATGTCATGGGAAACCTTGTCAAGGCTTACTGAAATCAAGATATACTATATCCACAGCATTCCCTTCATCTACCAAGCTGGTAATTTTTATCAAAGAAGAGATAGGTTTGTCTGGCATGCTTGTTTCTCTGAAACCCATGTTGACTTTTTTGTGATTATAGCATTGCCTTCTAGATGTTCACAGACTCTCTCTGTTTAATGATCTGCTCCAGAATCTTTCCTAGTATCTGATGTCAGACTAACTGGACGATAATTTGGTGGGATCCTCTTTTTTCCCCTTTTTGAAGATGGGGACACTTTTGCCCTCGCCCATTCTGCTGGATTCTCTCTCTTTTTGCAGGAGTTTCAATATGATTGCCAATGGCTCCATATTACATTGCCAGTTCTTTTAATACCTCCCTTGGATTGAGTTCATCTGGTCCCGGAGACTTAAATTCATTTAGATTAATAAGGTGTTCCTCTACTCTATTCTTTTACTTATTCTTCTTACTGAAATGCCCCTATCCTGTCCCTCTGCCTCCATTATCCTCAGGTTGAGCACCCTTTGCCTTTCTGAGAAGACTGAGGCAAAGAAGGTGTTGAGTATTCTGCCTTTTCTCTGTCTTCTGTTAGCATTTGCCATCTTCTCCCGAATTGGCCCTACTGTTTCCTTCTGTCTTTCCTCTTGCTCTGCGGACATATCCAAAAAGCCCTTTTATGTTCTTAACCTCTCTAGCAAGCCTGATTTGTTTCTGCCTTTAGCTTTCTGACTTTACCCCTACATGCCTGCTATTTCTTTGAATTCCTTTTTTGTGATTTCCCCCTTTCCCCATTTTATACAGTTCCGTTTCAAACTTAGCTCGGTGTGAAAGTTCCTTAGTCATCCATCCTGGTTTCTCTTGAGACACCCCCGTTTTTTTTTCTTTCCACTGGAACTGTTTTGAATTGTGCCTTCGTATCTTCCTCTTTGAGAAACTCCCATCCGTCCTGAACTCCTTTATTTTTTTAGTACAGTGTAGCTCGGGATACGAAATACCCAGGTTCGAATTTCCGGGATACGAAAAATCCCCTTGGAATAATTGTTCTCCGGGTTCGAATGTTTTTCGGGTTACGAAAAAAATTTTTTGGTGCTTTTCGGCGCTTTTTCGCACGAAACGCGGCTTTTCCCCCATTAGCGCCTATGCAATTCGGCTTACAGGCTTTTCGGGTTACGAAAGCGGCCGCGGAACGAATTATTCGTAACCCGAGGGAGCATGTATTTCTGACCATGGAACGCCTCGCTACTTCTCTAATTTACTGAAATCCGCTCTCCCTAAAGTCTCTAGGATGCGTGTCTGACTAGCCTGGCTTCTCCTTTCCACTGTATTACAAACTCCAGGAGTAACATGTCCACTTACCCTAATTTCCCACCACTTGCACCCCATTAACCAAGTCATCCTTGTTGGTTAGATCAGATCTAATAGCTGACCCCCTGTGCTGCTCTTCTCCACCTTTTGGACCATGAATTGTCTTCCCAGGCAAGTGAGGATTGCTAGACCTTGAGGATTTTTGCTGAGTTTGACTTCCAGCAAATATCAGGATCGTTGAAGTCGGCCATCACAACTACATCCTCTTTTTCTGACTGTTGGTCATCTGTTCTAGAAAGATATCATCCATTCCTCCTCCTGACTTGGGGGTCTGTAGAGACTCCCCTGTAACATCCTTGTGTTTCCCCCCCTTTGATTCTTATCCAGATGCTCTCCACCTGGCTTCCATGATTGATGTCCAGGATCTCTTCACTGGTGTAAATTCTCTGACATACATGCTATTCCTCCTCCTTTCTTTTTGGCCTATTTCTCTTATAGGTTATACCCCTCTATTCCACATTCCAATCATGAGACTCATCCCACCAGGTTTCAGTATGCCTATTATACATATTTGCTTTGTTGTACTAGGGTTCGAGTTCATCTTGCTTTTTTCCCATGCTCTGTGCATTAGTTGTAGAGACATCGCAGACCATGGTTCCCTTTTACTTGCTGCCTGTGCAAGATTTTTTTTGCCTCCCACTGTTGGGTCCTTGCACTGTTGCCTTGTTTCCTCTATGTCAGTTTGACTATTTTTGCCATCCCTTTCGCCTTCCTTATATTCTGCCTCCCTTCCCCCGCGACTCAGTTTAAAGCTCTCCTGATCAAGTTCTTGAGACTGTTGGCAAAAACATTTCTTCCAACTGGCGTGAGATGCAACCCGTCTGTTGCAAGAAGTCCCTCCTCATGTGACTGCAGCCCCTGACGAAGAATCCAATCCTTCTCGGCGGCACCATCTGTGAAGCCAGTTGTTCACATCCGCGATTTTCCTCTCCTCTTCCTGGACCATGCCCTTCAACTGCAGAGAGACAGATGAAGCCTGTACATCCATTCCTTTCAGCTTCCTACCAAGCGCCTCTAATCCTTTTGATGTTCTGAATGCTGTGTCTTGCAGTATCATGAGTTCCCACGTGGATCCGGATCTCTTGCACCTGGAAGACCAACACACCTCTCTCGAGACATCTTGTCAGGCCTACAAATCACTGCTTTCTGTACCCCTCAGCAAGGAGTCCCCCACTACGACCACACGCCTCCTCCGAGGCCCGCGACTGTTCCCTCGGTGGGACTCTCAGCTCCCCTGCTCTGTCCCTGAAGTCTGTCCATGTGCTTTCTCTTCATCCTCCTTGATAAGGGAAAGAGCTTCAAATCGATTCTCTAGCTGCAACTCCCCGAACAATCCTTCTTGGCTTATTTCTCTTTGTGACATTCCTCCAGCTGTCTGCCTCCTCTGTTTGGCAAGTGACCTCTTCCCCTAGCATCTTTCCCTTGCGTGGTACTCATCCAAGATGGTTTAGTTCTATTGTGTCCCGAAATGCTCTTGTTCCCTAATATGCTGAAAGTGTAGCTACTCTGGACCCAGCTGCTGCACTTTCTCCTCCAAGAGTGCTACCCAACTTGCACTTAGTGCATGTGAAGTTGTCCACTTCTGTAGGCAAGAAGAGAAACATCCACAAGAGATCAGGTGACTGCAGCAGATCCCTCGTTGTCCATACTGCAAAGTCTTAGTAATGAATATAACGGTCAATCTACTGGGAATACTCTTTAAAGGATGTACTGGCTGTTATGTTACACTTAAGAAGGTTCTGTTCAATATCTGATTTCTAACCTATGCCACTTGAGCAGAGTTGTTTGAGTTAAAAAACTACTAAAATTCTAAACACTAAAAAGGAAGTTGGTATATAAGCAGTCTGCTAGCTCTGCCCCCTTGTGATCACAATGTGACTCCAGAAGCTCCCCCCTTCAGCAATGAGCACACGGTCTCGAGCACACGGTCTCAAATGGCTGCCAAGGCTACCTCCTTCTCCTTCTCTCCGGCCGGACTGCTCTGGAAGGCCTCTGGAATTGGTATATAAGCTCGTCTGCTAGCTCCGCCCCCTTGTGACTCACAGATGTGACTCACAGAAGCTCCTCCCCTCAGCAATGAGCACACGGTCTCAAGCACACGGTCTCAAAATGTGCCAAGCAGCTCTCTCCTTCTCCTCTCTCTGGCCGGACTGCTCTGGAGGCTCTGGAGTTGGTATAAAAGCTAGTCTGCTAGCTCCGCCCCCTTGTGCCTCACAGATGTGACTCACAGACTCCTCCCCCTTCAGCAATGAGCACACGGTCTTCAGCACACACCGGTGTCAAAATGGCTGCCAAGCAGCTCCTCTCCTTCTCTCTCTCTGGCCGGACTGCTCTGGAAGGCTCTGGAAGTTGTATATAACGCTAGTCTGCTAGCTCCGTCCCCCTTGTACTCACAGATTGACTCACAGAAGCTCCTCCCCTTCAGCAATGAGCACCGTCTCAGCACGCGTCTCAAAATGGCTGCCAAGCAGCTCCTCTCCTTCTCCTCTCCTGGACGGACTGCTCTGGGTAGATGGCATTTTGCAGAGATGGTGAGATGAGGATGCAGGAGCAATCGGGGGATGATGGATGGATTGCAGGGGATCACTGGGTCCGGATTGGGATGCCAGAGAAGGCAGAGGATGTTGATACGTCACTGGGGGTCCCTGGGGCCCGGATTGGATGCAGGAAAGGCAGAGGATGATGATATAGGTTGCTGGGTCCCTGGTGGCCAGGGTCGGGATGCAGGAGAAGCATGGGATGATGAATGCTCGCTGGGGTCCCTGGGCCAGGGTCGGGATGCAGGAAAGGCAGGGGATGTGGGATAGCTCACTGGGGGTCACTGGGGCCAGGACAGGATGGAGGAGAAGGCAGGGGATGATGGATTCGCTTGCTGGGGGTTCCTGGGGCCAGATCAGAATGCAGGAGAGGCGGGGATGATGGGATAGCTCACTGGGGGTTGCTGGCCAGGGTCGGGATGCAGGAAAGGCAGAGGATGATGGGATAGCTCGCTGGTGGTCGCTGGCACCAAGATCGGGAATGCAGAAGAAGGCCAGGGATGAATGTTAAATGGGGAGGGGTTGCAGGTTGGCAGAGGGGGTGAGATGGCATGAAGGAGTAGCAGGAGAATGACGGAGCAGGACGCAGGGGGCCAAGGGGGGTGAGATCGGAGTGGTTTTCCACACCAGACCAATTCGCTGTGCAATCAAAGTGAGCCTGGAAGTGAATTCTGTGAAGTCACTTTTTTTCGGCTTTACCAAAATGAGGGGTCACTTTGGAATCACTGTGGAAGCACCTCGCAAGGAGCTCCCATAGAAAGGAATGGCATCTGATAACACATTCATGTTACGACGTGAATGTACATTGTTGAAGGCGCAGTCACGACAGAACTGACCTACAAAAGCTCCAAAAATCTCCGTTTGATAAACCTCCTACATTAAGTGGTTTGTTACACTGAACAAAGGACAGCTCAGCCCTGTTCTTGCCAGGATCACAAGAACACAGAATTGCTAATTAGGTTAATAGTTTTAAGAAAAATACTGTAAATCACAGGCCTCATGAGTCCAAAGTCTGGGATGGCAAAGCGTGTTGGGAATTATATAATATATAAAAAAAAGTTTGGCCTTGGGGAGATAAAAAAAGGAACCATTCAGGGTCAGAACTAACAATTCAGCTTTATCTGGATGTAACTTATCATCCAGGCCTGTATATCAGAAAAGCAATGATAAGCCAGAGTGTGAGATTATTATTACAGAGGCAGCCTGATAGAGCCAAGGGTTGCTGAAATTCTGATGGCAGTGGAGAATATTAATACAAATCCATCATCCTGCAGAAGCAAGTCTAGTTTGTAATTACTGGCATTGGCATGATTCTGCCAGCCTATCAGCTGGATATACTGATTCAAGGTGTGGTTCTCATGCTACCATAAAATGACAAAGGACGCACTGAAAGATGGATAATCAGCTTGACACATTTCACCTGGGACAGAGACATATTATATTGCTAGGTGTTCAGGTACTGCTGTTTTGATAGGTTACTTATTCAGAAATGGGATTCTTTAGATGTTGGTTGGGTGAAATTCTGTCTCTGAAGGGTCAGCAAGCCTTGTAAGCAATTCTGAATTCAAGATGAAGAGGTGGGACTAAGATGTTTAAGAGGACATACCTCCTTACAATGGTGTCATTTGCCTGTAATTTAATTCTACTTTATGATGTTGTTGTATGCTTTCAAATTATTTACAACTTATGACAGTCATGGAATTTTCTTAGCAAGATTTGGTCAGAGAGGGTTTATCTTTGCCTTCCTCTGGGGACAGCGAATGTGTGACTTGTCTAAGGTCACTCAGGGAGTTTCTACAGCTGAGTGGGGATTTGAACCCTGGTCTCCAGAGTGGTAGTCCAGTGTCCAAACCACTACACCACACTGTAAGGTTTCCTTACAAGCATGCAGGGTCTCACATGTTTGATAGAGTTGCATCTCACCTGTGTCCTCACAGACTCTGAAGGTGACAAGAGACCCTCCACAAAGTCTTAAGCAAGGCCAGCTCCACCTCTAGGTAGAAGGAGAAAGTCTCCTCAAACAACAGATGTTGGCTGTGTAGAGAGTATAGGACCAGGAACTTCCTTGTATGTTTCTTTTTGTTGAAGGGCAGAATTTTGCATTCCTGGCAGCCTATTTAGTGCTCCTTGAGCTACTACCCTGCCTTCAGGTGACCTGAACCTGAATTTTGGGTAGTAAGAAATTATATGCATTTTTTCAGACAAATTATTGCAGGATTTCCTATGTTTACTCCCCCACCTCCACAACTCTCTTTAAGAAGTACTGTATATACTCAACTATAAGTTGAGAAATGTATGCTTCAAAATTGACAATAAAATCCTTGGTTGACTTATACATGGGTCAATATACTAGTACTGCATAGAAAAGTCCTAAAATAAGCAAGCCTGATGCCCATGTTTCTCTCTCTCTCTGTCTCTCTGTCTCTCTCTCTCTCTGTCTGAAAGAGGGTCTGAGTCCGATTTGCAAGCTTCATCTTCCCATAGAAAAAACTCCCAGTTTAACTCCACTTTCTTCTCTCCCCAGTCCGATCTGCAAGGCTTCTCTTCCCAGGGAAGAAAATCTCCATCTAACACCACTTGCTTCTCTCTCCAGTTTGATATGCAAGGCCTCTCTTTCCAGGTAAGAAAATCCTCATTTAACACCACTTTCTTCCCTTCTCAAACCGATGTTAAAATCTCTCCCCCAGCACCTGGGAATTGGTGTTAGGTGTTCAGGAGAGGCTCAGAGAAGGAGGGATGGAGGTAGTATTTTCTCCCTTTCATCCTTCCTTATAGCCTTATGGTTTTAGCCTCGACTTATTCACAGATCATATCAAAATCGATGATTTTGAGCCTGAAACTTTCCCTTGACTTACATGAAGTTGACTTGTACACAAGTATATACAGTAGGTGAGAAGCCCTACCAGCTGTAGACACAAATGAATCATTTTGAATGGCATAGAATATATATTTTTAACACCCCCCCTTCCCCAGATAGACTGCTGTACCTTTATTTGAAGAAAAAATGGAAAAAAATGTTGAGTATTAATTTTTTAAATACAATCTAAGCCCATGATGGTGAACCTATGGCACATGTGCCAGATCTGGAATGCGACACCATTTTGCCTGGTGCATGGAGGGGGGGAGAGGAGGAAGAAGCGTGTGCCTATTCCGCCCTCCCTGGCCTCCAGCTGCCTCTCCAGAGGCAGCTGAAGGATAAGGATGGTTCGGAGTGAGGAGGAGGAAGAGGTGCATGCCTGTTCCTCTTCTTCCCCCTTGTCCCCCTGTCCCCGGGGCTTGGGGTGGAGGGCCGGGGGGGGGGGGGGGGGGGGGAGAAGTCCTGCCCTCACAGGGTGGAAGTCCCGATCCCAGCACCGAGTTACCTGGTGCTGGAAGACATTTTAGTTTGGGCACTCAGGCCCTGAAAAGTTCACCATCACTGATCTAAGCTATTTCTCAAGAGGAGTTCTTTTTAAAGACTAACAAGAAAAACTGTGAAGAATCATAATGCTGAAAAAACTCAAATACTAAATCTCGTCCCAGACTGTACCCCTTTATTTTGATGGTATAGATTATGGAGACTGCATGTTTGAATGCTCTCAGACAAAAGGTTCTCTGCTTGTGGAAAATCTGTCTGTCAGATCAGAGGGACACAAAGTATTTTAATGCTTGCCCAGCCCCCTTTCTTCCTTGTCCTGTCTAGCTAAAAGTTTTTTTCAATAGCAGCATTGGCATTGGGTAAATGGTGAAGGAGGACTGGAGGAACACAAACTTTCACTGTTGGCTTGCAGAAGCATATCTGAAGTAAACAATGTAATAAAGCCTGTGCAGGGAAACAGCAGGACTCTGCTCTCGTAAAACCATTTGCAGGGATGTGTGCCTGCTTAGAACAAGCAAGGTAAACAGCAGCTGCGGGCTGCTTACTGAACATGTGTGAACAGCAAAACAGTAACAAGCAGAGAACAGATAAGCTTCACCAGCTACCCCCAGCATGTTAAAAAAGCATAGATGTATAAATTTGGCCACCAATATGAAAATTATTAGAAAAGTGGAGGTTGCTCAAAGAAAAACTAACCATTCTTGGATGCATTTTGGAAAAAGTTTTGAAGTGCTCAGTAGAAGATTCCAAATGTTTTTCTTTGCTCATGCAATGGTTATCTGATCTGGTTGTTTCATTTCACATGTGCATATGAATAAAAAGTCTGCTGAAACATGTTCAAACTGCTCTTCTTTTCTTTTTTTTCCTTTTTTTTTTGTGGTGTAGGAATCTACCACTATTCTTTTCATGTTATTTCTGCTTCTGGTAGCAAAGTTTCTGTTAAAGAAGTAATGCCCAGAAGCACATCTATTCCATTACCTTTTTGATTAGCCTTGAAAGGTTCAATAAACCAAGAGCGAGGGAAGAACACTGAAGGAAGAATTTGTGACTGCATACACTTGGGACCATCATGGAAATTGGAATCAAGCAAGTAGTGGAACATTGACATCATGAATTGTTAACCTTTTTGCTGCATGAGCCCTCACAGCAAGAGCACAGAATAGAACAAAATTCGGTATGGGCTGGGAGGGAGACTTCCACAAGCCCAGCTGCAGGGCTTGGAAAAACATCCTACATGTCAACTGTGCTGTAGGTAATGTTATGTGGGATGTGACAGGAATCATTTCAGCAACTACTGAAATGATTCCTGTTATTGAATGCATTTTGTTGCATATCTTACTGTCAAAAAAAGAAAAAAGAAAAAGAAAAAAAGGAAGGGAGGGAGGAAGGAAGGAAAGAAAGAAAGAAAGAGCCCCATGGTTTTCTGTTCCCTGTTCCCTAGTTAATTGGGTTTTACCTGAATTCTGCGTGCATTTACCACAATTCCTAATATAGCTTTTCCCCACTAATTGCCACAGAAGCAATTCTGGTTCCAGCCCTTTCCCACCCTGCCTCTGTGATATTACAAGGAACCACTCCTATAGCACATCAAAGGCCTATCCTTGTGGCATAAAAGGAATCTGTCATTTTAGCCTTGAAATTTCTCCGAATGGGATGCTACTGGCAAAGCAGCTCTAGCTGACATGTAATCCTCATTGTGTTCATGGAACTTCGGGAATACTTAGATTATGCTTTTACTATTAATTTATATAGTATGTTACATTATTTTATGATGTTCTACACACTATTGTGCTTTATAGAAATTATTATGTATTGCCTTGGTCAGTGATTCCTAAACTTTGGTCTTCAAGATGTTTTGGACTTCAACTCCCAGAAGCTCCAGCTGACTTTGCTGATAGTCAGGGATTCTGGGAGCTGACATCCAAAACATCTGGAAAACCAAAGTTGGGGAGCCACTGGCCTAGGTAGTGAGCTAGGTCACAATTACAAATTTACTGACAGTATATTGAAATGTATCAATAACTGCCACTTTGTAACCCTGAGGTATATCATACAGCTATAAATATTACTTTAAATCAATTGTTGCAGTTATTGATCCCTTCCTCCCTGTCTAATAGATCAGGCCCTAGAATAAGCAAGGGAGTATTTTAATGTGTACTCAAACTTCTCTATGTCCAAAAGTTAAAAGGGAAATTTAGCAGCAAGATTGCACAGTTTCACAGTTTACAATGCTGTAACTTTATTTTCCCTGTCCATTCCCCCCCCCCTCCGCCCCCAGCAGAAGTCACAGTTAGGCACCACTTTAGTAAGAACCTGAGACGACAAGGTGCATGGATGCAATACTGTCTGAAAAGTGTGCCTCTGAGGCTTGTGCTCTGTCCCTGTTAATCTCATATCTGATTTCAGATTAGCTGGTTTGCCAAAAAGCCCTTCAAACTTGGAGTATGCTTTTGAGCTGCTGCAGCAGCAGAAACTGCAGCTTCTCCTTCTATCATGGCTATTAAGGAGAAGAAAGGATAAACAAGAAACTCGAACAGACCTAACTGAGTCATTTTTGCAGTAGCTCTGTATGGCTGCCTCTGACATGAATGATGTGCCACAGATATCCAGCTGGGCAGAAGTGAGGCTTTCCTTTCTGGAAATGCACACACACTGTTTCATCCTTTGCTTTGTTTGCTGAGATGTTGCAGTATTTTCTGAAGTATGCATGTGTATTTTGAAAGTCTCAATAGCTTGGTTCAAATAGTTTGGCACCTGTCTGAATGTTATATTTCATATTTCACATTCTAAAAATGAGAAAGGGGGCATGACTTCAACAGCAATAATGGATAGGAAGTGAGGCTACAACACACAAAGCCAGCAGCCTCTTCTCTCTTTTTCTTTGCTGCCTATATCTTTCTAGGAATCTTAGAAGCTTTGCATCAATGTATGCATGTAGTTCCTGCAGAATTATAGTAGAATCTCATAATTAACCTGCTTTATTGTTCTCCTTAGTGGCACTGAATTATATGGAGCTTATCGCTCCACTTAAATAACCTGGTTTACCTCATCTGAATTCAAGCCTAAATTGGGAGGCAGCTGGGTCTTACCGCAAGGATTTTGCCACTGAAGCTGCTGGGTGAGTACAGCCCAGGTTCCAGGCGAGCTCCAGTGGCCTTATTTTGAAGCTGGGAGCTTTCCGACTTGGAAAAATGGCCACCAGAGCTCACCTGGGACCTGGGCTGTAGCCAGGCTATACTCACCCAGGGTCTTCAGCAGCCAAGTCCTTGCGGAAGGACCCAGCTGCCTCCTGATTTAGGCTTGAATTCAGATGAGGTAAATTGGGTTATTTAAGCAGAGTGATAAGCTCCATATATTGGTATACTGTGTTTCCCTGATCTGTTTAGTTATGTATAAATGTTCCCCATCCACACCTACCAGACATGTATATACAAGGGTGTAACTGTGAGGATTTCAGCTTATATCCCATCACACTGCCACCAACTGTGAAGATTTCTCTTGGGCAATCCTGCTGTGGCCAAATGTGGGGTTTCTACCCTTTAACCTCCAATTGAAGACTTCCACAGTGATCACTGCAATTCCAAGAATAAGGATTTCCCTGACCTCCACCCTTGCCACAATGTAAGGTCTTCCTCCTTTCCTGCCTGTGTGACACTCATGTTGGGGACTGTCTAAATGCTCTCAAATTACCTATGAGTATTTATGGAGCCTCTATCCTCAGTGAATACCAACATTCTATATTCAGTGCTACAACCACAGAAATCTTGTCTGAATCCAAACTCTCAGACAGATAGCATTTTCTGAAGGCAAAAGTCTATAAAAACTAAAATGAATCTTTATTTAAAGAAGTTAAACATAACACAGCAGATTACTTATTTTTCATATTTAAAACACAACTATCTTTCTCTCTCTCACTCTTCTCAAGCTAAGTCAGACCCTTATTAAGCACTCAACTCAAACTCCCTTCTCTCACTCCATCTCTAGTATAACTCAAACCACTCTCAAACTCTATTCTAATGGCACTTCTCTCAAACCTCAGGCAAATGAACATTTCTCAAATGACAGTTGGTGAGTGGTAGTTCAGAGGTGACATTTGAATGGAGAGTTCAGTTAATCTAGGGAGATTAATTGAACTCTCCACTCAAATGTCACTTCCGAACTGCCACTCACCAACTGTCATTCACCAGACTTTTACAAATCCCTTTAAATATTCCAGCAACCAACATTCACTTCAATAGTTCCCTGCCCCATTCCCAACAGCTCCTTGCCTCATACTCTAAGAGTTCATAAACCAAACAACATTTTCAAATACAAACCAATGAAGGTGTGTGTGTGATTAAAATAAAAAATGGCTGGAGGTCTGAAACTGAATATACTTGTTTTTCCCCATAAAACTGCTGCTTCTGGTGTCATCCAGGAGTAAAAAATTAAATAAATACAGTTTTCAAAGATATATTTCAGTATGGGGTGAGATGCAAAAGCCTCAGAGACTTTTCAGTGGCTGCTCTGATTGAGGAATTCTCTCCCACTGAAGGATTGATTGCCCTCCCCTCTCTATACCTTTCAATGGCAGGCTAAGAAACACCTTCTTATTCAGGTTGAAAATCTATGGAACAGAAAGGCTTTGTAGTGGATTGTGTTTTTAATATTTTTATCATGATCTGTGTTTTTATATTGTTTTGATATTTTGCTTTTAATTGAACAGCTATTTAATTCTTTTAAAACACTTTTGAATAAATTATGTTTTAACCATACTCTGTTTTTTAAATGCTGTAAGCCACCTTGGATGCTGAATAGGAAGGCAGCAGGATATCAATCAATCAATCAATCAATCAATCAACATTAAGAAGTAAATATACCCCATTGGCCACATTTTGTCTCTGCAATTTGGACCTAATGTTCACAGCATCTATACAAACAATCCAACACATGCTTTAGCTATGACGGGGTGCTAAAAATCCAGGCACGGGTTGGGAATGGGCTTGAACAGGTGAAAATGGGTGTTATCGCACAACAAAATGCTGCTGATGCTTCTGGGAGACTACAAGCCATTCCCCAGCTTTGCTTAGCCTGCCTATTTTGCAAGGATGGAAGCTTTCCGTACTTCAAAATGGGTGGGCTAAGCACGGCTGAGGGATGACTTGTAGTCTCCTGGCAGCATCGGCGATGTTTTGCTGTGCAATAAAACCCGTTTTCACTCATTCAAGCCCCTTCCCAGCCCATGCCTGGATCGGGCAAAAAATGACGTGTGATGTGTCTCCTAGGAGCTATAGTTCAAAAGGTAACTTTTCCAGTTTTCCTCTCAGTTAATAACAGCTTCTGTCAGGGTTAAGGAGAACATAGGAGCCAAAGGTACAGTGCTATTTTGACAATTTGCCAAGTGTACTATGGGATTAGAAATAGCTATTTAAAGACATTCTGGATGGTTGTAGCTGACAGTCCAGGCAAACTGCTTCTGGATATGACTTCCCTTGGCCACAGGCTTGCTTTGGGAGGGGAAACAGAGTGGCCTCCATATGTCTCATGTAATATTTAGAGCTGCCCCCTCCCCTATCATTTAAAATTGACAATAATGTGGAAATGAAGTATTGCACTAGAAACTGAAACAGAATAGTAGCAAGAAAGGAAGTCATTAGTGGGTTTTTGTGTTAATTAAACACTGGGAAAAGAGGGACGGCATCAAGTGATAAGCCCCAGCCAAAGACAATATTAGCCTGGTGTTATTGTGATTTACCTTCCTTGTGTGACAAAGTCCTGAGCTTCACAAAGGGATCTCTTTGTAGCCAGGGAGTTCAATTAACAATATAGAGAAGAATGTGAAGTCAAAGGCTTTTATGGCTGGAATCCACAGTTTTCTGTGGGTTTTTCGTACTATGTGGCCATGTTCTAGAAGAGTTTATTCCTGACATTTCGCCAGCATCTGTGGCTGGCATCTTCAGAGAATGCTGACCTGGAAAAGTGTGGGTATATATATACTGTGTGACCCTGTGTAAGGAGGAGTGATTCCCATGTTAATCTGTGTATTGTTCTGTTGTTGAATGGCAAGGTCTCAGGGTGGGAGGAAATGCAAAGTCTGTTTAATTAGTGATCATTGTAATTAATGATCAATATAGAGGATCTCTGGGGAAGCTGTCTAGAGCAGTAAAAGTTACTGTTGTTTCCCTCCAAGTCTGTGATACTCTCATTTTTGGAGATTTATTCTGTTCACAGTTGAGCCATCTGTAGGAAACATTATTAAAGAACTATTATTAAGCAACCATTAAGAGGAACGTAATAAGGCAATTATTTGGATTTTTTTTAAAAATGAACACATCAAACCTCTTAGTTGCATTAATTATACCAGTGAAATAAATTGTGTATTATCTGTCCTGTGGGTAACATCACATTGCAGAAATCATTCTGACAGAGCCACATGGTAGCAGTATTCACAAATTGCCTTTAGGCAGATAAGATCACATCACAAAGAACTGGCTCCTCATATTCAAGTCTGTGTTAACAACAGAGGTGTACAGTATATGCTGATAATAGTAGTGCTCATGGGCCTCCTCCAAAAACAGCCTTTAAATTCGTTGATTCTCTAAGATCATAAGAAGAGCCATATTGGATATGAGCAAAAATTTCCTATCTAGCCCAATATTCTGTTCACACAAAGGACAACCATTTGTGAAGGAGTGTGTGAAGGAGAATATATCACTTGTGTTTTCCAGTAACTGATAGAGCTTTTGTCTTCCTTCTGACACTCTTATCTCAGTGTCTTGTGCCAAGCTACTTAAAAATTTTTTTAGGGAAGAGAATGTTTTTATATGTATTGGAACACTTTGATCTGATATAGATATGCAATAACTAAAGATTAGGACTTAAGTGATCTCAAGCTATAATCATCCCACCTAAAACAGTAAACCAGGTTCAGCATATGTGTTGAATATTGATCAATTTTTTAATGAAATGATGTATTGTTGGTATTTGATCCCAGAAAAGATCTCTAAGATGTATGATGGTTCCTCAAATTTGTGTTGGCAATGCAATTTAAAAAAAGGAATTTTTTTTCATATGTAGTGGATTTGTGAAAGAGCAAAAAGGTTTTGTACTGAAATTCACAGTTTGTTGGATGACACTCTGAAAATTAAGCTCCAGTTGGACCCTGGACTATTCTTACTTGGACTTTTAGACAATCATCTTGAGAAGACTTATGGGAAAATATTTCAATTATGTTAGCAGTGGCTAATGACCAAGATGGAAAGAGCCAACAGTCCCTTTGAAATATAAAGGACAGAGGATTTGTCTAAAATTCATTTCTATTTTTTATACAATTTAGCTGAAAGTATGTATGTACAGTAAGATAACATAAATCCTGGAAAAAAACTGGTAAAAATAAAATAAAATAAAACCCCAGAAAAAACAAGAAAGAATTGAAAAAAGAAGAAAATAAATTATGGAATATTTTATTTTAGCATGATTCAGGAAAAACATAGACAAAAATGATTTTTTTTCTTTTCTAATTTTTCCACATCTCTGTTTAAGACTACTATAAGCATTATATCAATCTTAGAATAAGTTAAAGAGAGTTAGATAACATAGTGTAAATGAACCATAGTCAAGTATGCTGGAAGTCATTATTTCCCTGTCTAGTCTAGTGTATAGTGTATAATATGTTGTTGTTTTGTTGTCTTTTTAAAGAATTTGGTTTTGGTAGTTGTGTTTTAGTCTTTTTGGATTCTTCCCTGCATTTTTTTTAGATTCTCCCCTGTATGTCTGTTTGTATATGTGTATTACATGTGTGGATTTGAGAGCTGAAGGCAGATAGGAAAAAAAAATCAACTCTTTTGAAATGTGGTGCTGGAGAAGAGTTCTGAGGATACCATGGACAGCAAAGACAACAAATAAATGGGCCCTAAAACAGATCAAGCTCTCCAAGATTACAAAAAGGAGGCTGTTGTACTTTAGTTACATCCCGAGAAGGCATGACTCACTTGAAAAGATAACAATGCTAGGAAAGGTGGAAGGCAGCAGAAAGAGAGGAAGCCTGCATGCCAGACTGCTAGATTCAACTAGGGAGATTACAGGTGTGAATCTATGAAGCTTATCGTACACATTATTTTCCCCATTATGGGAATGGGAAGGGGACTCTCAGGGCTGTGCGTGACTGGGAAAAAACGGATATTATTGCATAGCCCCATTCTGGCCCCATTCTGTTCCGTGGAGTCAAGTCCCCATTCAGTGCTGAGGAGCATTAAATGTTTGGGTTGGAAGTTTTCTGACTGAGCAAAATGGTGCTGCAGAACAGAACAGGGCCATTTTTGAGGACAAATTGCTGTGTGATAAAATCCGTTTTTTCCTGCTCATGCGCAGCCTCGACAGTGCCCTTCCCGGGAAAATAATGCGTGCGATAAGGTCCTATAAAATGTAAGCAAAGCAATAAAGGATAGGGCTTGGAAATGTCTCATCCACAGAGCTGCTGTAAGCTGGTGCTGATGTGAGGGTAGCTAACAACAACAACAACAACAACATTATTAGGTCATGTTATTGGTTGTTTTAATTAAATATTATTTTTAAAAAAAAGAATATTAATCTGTCCAATTAGGACAGACTTATGTTTGTAGGCATGGTGGCTATAAAACTCTCAGTCATTCCTGACAAGAGTGGCTTCAGCATGTGTGTTGAACCACTCAGCAGAACAAGTTAAGAGGAATGCACCATCAACCCCTCTACCACACTAGCTAGCTGAGGAAAGGAGATTGTTGGGCAGTATTGTGAATGACGGACTAACAGAATCCCAGTTCTATCCTGCTCACCTTCAGATACATGCTCTCAAAGTGACAGGTTATAGAATGGAATATTTGGATTCAGCCTGAAGGTTTCAGACAGAAACATTTAATTTATTCTGATTCCTATCATCAGAAAAGTAATCTTTTCTCAGAATAGCTTGATTAAACCCGATAATAGAATAAATACCTCTTTTGTAGTTCTACTTTGCTTGCATTGCGATGAGCCTTTCTGGTTCTAAAAAACTCTTGATTTTGTAGTATGTTAATTTCAGTTTGCAAGTCCCTACAATACCTAGCAAATCACTCTGGTAGAGAAGTACTAATTGCACATACTGTAGATTTCTGCTTGTGTTAAAGGTCATCACACAGTTCCTTCCCTCGTGGTATAAATACTATGCAGAAAACATATAAGATGACGGTAGGATGACAAAGACACCAGTACTATTGATCATAGTTTACACGTCCACTTCCTCTTCTCAAGGATAATTTATAGCCAAATTGGTTTTACAGATTTTTAAAATCACTGTGTTTGACCCATGATGGATGATGGGAGAAAAAAAAAATGGACACTTAGGTTATGATGAATGTCTAAAATGTGCTGAATGCTGTCTTTCATCTATCAGTTCAAGATTCATACCTAGATAAATGTTGGGAAGGCCTGAAAACAGAGTTACATTCATTCATTCATTCATTCATTCATTCATTCACTCATTCACTCATTCATTCACTTATTTGGCCAAATACTATGTGAATGTCAACATTCACTGTATATCTGAGACTTTAAGTAGTCACAAATTTTGTCCAGGACTGCCAATATTCTCATGTGACTGTTAAAACTCACTCAATTTCCAGAAATTACTACAACTGATATATAAGTAGGGATAGAGAAAAAAATATTGGCAACTGCTTCATAAATGAAGTGAAATGCAACTATTCTCTTTTGTCTCAATCAAATTCAGCAGGCACCACTGTTCCCAACATAGAGTAGACAATTTTGTAGGTCAAGGGTAAATCTGGAAATTTTGGTGAATCCCTTGCTCTATTTTATCCTCTTGAGACTTCTTGTGGGCCTCATCCCCACTCCCTATTTTGCTGGCAAATCATGTTGTTCAGTTTTGGCAGCAAATTGGGAAAAGTCCTTAACAACTGAAAGGAAATGCTTGCATGACCTGTTTTGTTTTTCCTTGAAATCCACGCTACTAGAGCAAAGTGTTACAGTCCTATTGGACAAGGAAGAGTAAGATGTGAGCCTAGGCTTCAGTCAGTCAGAGGATGCTGGTATCTCTACCGTGGAAGCAGCACCTGGATCTTACACATAGACTTTTCCGAGCTGAGCTACTTCATCCTTCAGGTCATCATAGACGTAAATGGCAGCAACAAAAGCCAAGGCCTGCTTTAAAGAGAAATGTTGAGATAATGAGGCCCGCCGTGCTGACTTACATATAACTATACATTAGCACAACCAAGACTGTTCCTGTGGTGTGAACAACCCACTTATCTTTCTTTAGCATCAGGACATTCCCTGTGGTTTGGTTTCTTGGGCTTCAGCTTTCTCTTTGGACTCTTCTGCTTGCTAACTCCCTGACTGGTATTTGACCTCACTTGGAGAGCATTTTGTGATTAGATCCTAGCTGAATATCACACTGAATTATTATAGCACTGTTATTCCACTTTATCTGCTATGACTGTCTCCTGCAGAATCCTGAGTTTTGTAATTTATGGAAGGACATTAAGAATTCTCAGCCAGAGAGCTCTTAGGCCTCAATGAACTACAAACCCTGGAATTCTACAGGAGGCAGACATAGCAGTTACAATGGGATAATAGTGCTATAAAAGTGTAGTGTGATATTGACCCCAGACTACTTTAACCATACCTCTACTCTTAAAGGCCTTTTGTGAATGATTGTGGAGTGGATTGTTTTCTTGAATTAGAGAAGAAAGTAGCTAGGCACTTGGTATCCTAGAATGTTAGTGACTTAGGTAGATGGTCAGACGTAACAAAACCCAACAACATTCAATGGATGTCAGATGCTACTAAAACAGATACGTGATATGAGTGTGTCACAACTGTGATATAACAATTCAATCATTGTGATAATTTGTTCTGCCGGATATTTCTCTGAGCAGATACTCTGCTAGGAATTTGGGATCAATACCAGAACCATGCTCACAGTTCCTTCATGCAAAAATGTACTCCTGGTTTTCCCCCAAATATTATTTTGTAGCAATCTCATTGAGGAAGGGAGAGGCTTTTTATTACTTGCTGCTATTGGACACTGTATAACAGAAGTCCTTTGCTGTCATATTGTAGATTTTGATTCATCTTCTGCTCACATCTACTCTAGAAAGTCAGCTTCAGCTTTGTACTGTTATTCGGCAAGTTTAACAATGCTATTTTTTCAACATCAACTTTAGCCATGCTTCATGTCTTGCTTCCAGTTGTTTCCCTCAGCAACCAGTACTCAAAGTTTGCCATCCCATTTGTTCTTCTCAGAGAGGAAGGCCAAACATGGGGGTATAGTTCTTATAAGGTGGGGTGAGAACATTGTGTCCCCAAATAAGAATTCCCCTCTCCAATGAAATTTTCATTTAATCCCCAAATTTATAGCATTGCCATGACTTAAAATGTCAGGTTTTAGAAATCCAGAATTTAGAAATTCAGCATTTAGAAATATTGTTTAGGTGTCTAAAGGAATGCAAAGACAGCAAATGAAAAAATTCTAGGTGTGAATGATTTTCAATATCTCATGCTTTGAAATGAAAGAATTTGAGAACGGAAGGAAGGTGTGTGCAGGTGCAATGTTCTCATTTTGCCCCCTCCTGATAACTACATCCCTGTTAAATACAGTTTTTCTTGTATAGCATTCATTCCTGATCACAAAGAAATTTGGTTCGGCTAAGCTCAGACATTCTTAACCTGCATTGGGATTCTACAGCATTTTTGTCCCAGCAGTAAGGCTGGTAGCTCTCTGCAGGGGTTGAAACAAACCTGCAAGTCAGGTTCTAGCAATTTTCTAACTAGTCACCCCATCCCACAACTGCAAAGCTGACAAGTTCATTGATTTCATTCCCTGTGTAGGAACTAGTAATGTTCTCCTGTAGAAGGGGAGTTTATAGCCTCAATTTTGCTAAGGAAAACAACAAGGAGACTGGTTATTAGCAGGGGGATATTATCCATATCATTTGGAAACCTTATACAAACTTACAATCAAAACAGCTACCTAGTAGAAATGGGATTTATTCCGTCAGAAATAATAAATGTAGCAATAAATTAGAGTAATGGCCTACAGGTATAACCCATAGAGCTCTCTGAACTGCAGTAAAAGCCCTACCATAGCACTATGAACATCAGTTGCTGGCTCAGAATGGAAGATATAAGCCACCCCAAGGAAGGTGAAACATTTATAGCATAATTGTTGTTGACTGCAGCAAATTCCTCCACATGGTAAAATTGCTTGAAGCGCAGTTAAAAGTAGATTTCAGATTCTTACAAAATAATGAAATCTCTGTTGTTGCCTGTAGTAAGGGGTGAATGGAGACTCTTTTTGGACTACAATTTTTAGAGTCCAGTAAATATTCCAGATAGACTGCCTTCTGATGCTGCAAGCTACTACTCAGCGGTTGGAAAAAGTGATCTTTTGTACTGCAACTCTCAGACTCCCCAAATTAGCATGAAGATAACTTTTCCAAGCTCTGCCACTACTTTGAAAGTTAGATCTTGAACCTGAAGCTCTCTGTCCTACTCATTCTTAAAGGGGTTGAAACTCTTGGTACATACTTTCCTGATACAAACAAACCTCTCACTTGCTTGGAGGC
Organism: Sceloporus undulatus; assembly: GCF_019175285.1. Lineage (NCBI taxonomy): Eukaryota > Metazoa > Chordata > Lepidosauria > Squamata > Phrynosomatidae > Sceloporus > Sceloporus undulatus. The sequence goes on from NC_056524.1 coordinate 236,173,432, forward strand.
ATTTGCATTGTTCTACGGCCGAGAGTATACACTGAAAACAGATGCTAGGAAGAGTCCTCACTAGAATTTTCAGACCACAGCGTCTGGGCCTGAGTTTCAGAGCCTGGCCTCTCTTCTCTGGTTCTCAGGGCAAGGGCATACAAATACTTCCAAGCTCATCACACAGTCCAATGGTCAAATTATTTGTTGCTTTTTCTCTTCTATCTTCTATGTCCTCCTTACAACAACAAAATGAGTAATACATGACAGATATTAAACTAAATGCCTGCAAGTAACAGCAACAACATTGCTTTTACATACCAGTGGTGTTCTTTGTTATATTTTTAATCAGTTCTATTTGTTTGACTGTATGTAATGTGATCATTTACAAATTAACCTTGAGTTGTAGATATCCATATTATATTCATAACACTATTTCATATTTCAAGTGCTGGTCAATCCATTCTTATATATTGAGATAGTAATTAGAAGTCTGAAAATACATTCATGATGGTGAATTTCTATTATTGACAATGCGTCCAACTGCATCTGAGGAAGGAGACTTTACTTAAGCGCATGCTGCCAACTTCTTTCTCTCAGTTAGTCTTCAAAGGCACTAGCAGATCTCTCTATACACTGATTCTATAGACTAACATGGCTATATCTTTGAATTCTTCAATTATTGACTGACATTCTACTCCATTTCTGTCCACATTCTCAATCATCTTGTCTACTCCACTAGACTACTTGTCTAAGTTCCACTAAGTTCAGTGACACTTATCCTTAAGTAGTGTGTCTAGACTTTCAGCCAAATGCTTAGAGTGATCAAAACAAGAAACCCAGAAAAACCACATGAATAAATGGAATAATACAACAAAGAAGAACAGCATAAAGGAGAATTAATAAAGCTGTGCAGCTAGAAATGGACAAGACAACAAATCTGGTAAAACACAATCTTCTGAAGCAAAACCACTCGAAATCTCAACTTTGTGTCTGTGCTACCATTCACAAGAGCTTTTTCTGCCAGCTATTCTGTGTGGACTCAGTACAGGTAGCATATGTATGATCTTTGAATATGTAATTTGCTGAGCTTCTTTGGTTTCATTCTTGCTCCATCTCCTCTTCTGCCTTTAAAATAGTGAAATAGTCTAATGGCAAATCCTTGTAAGCTGCCAAACTTTTCCACAGGGACACACAATTTGGTCTGGTAAGCATTACATTTGCAGTTCCAGTTGGTATTTGAAAGCAATGCCTAACAGACACCCAGAACTTTCATCCTCTCATGGTTTTTCCAGCATGGGTAATGACGTTTTCTTGTTTTGCAACTGTGCAACAGATTCTCTTCATCAGTATGCATACATAGGTAAATCCTGAGTCCTAAAATGAAAGTAGTGTCTGAAATCTTACTGAAAGATATGTCCTTTGACCAGGAAAATCTTCTGATTAAACCCCAATCCTCTGGACCAGAGAGCACAGGAATTTAAACATATGAGTCCAAAACAGATGAGCTGAAAATGTGATTTCTGGCCATGTTTGGGGCATAATGTTTAGATGATACACGCCCTGAAAACAGAGGGAAACTGCATCAAAACTGCATTGAACCCAAGTGTTCCCCAAAGAACCAGGTCAAAAAGGAACAGTAAAATATTTCTCCTTTTTTTGGCCTTGTTCAAAATAACAACAGTGGCCTGGATCAGGACTGGGCGCATGCGCTTACCATGGCTCCAGAGCTAATCGTGCTGGTGCAGCTATGGACCACATTTTTTGGCCAGTCCATTTTGGGCCATAATTACATTACAGTCTGCCCTTCCTTTACGCAGGGGATCCGTTCCAGACTCCCCCACGTAAAGGGAATTCCGCCTATGCTTGAACCCTATTTAAATGAATGGGGCTTGTGCACGCCATTTTGTACTCTTTTCACTACTGTGGTATAGAAGGAGGTCAAGTGGGGGTGACATCATGAGTTACTGAGCTGCGTGATGCCAACCCCAGTGACACCATTGGCATGGTGGGAGTAGCAGCTGAAGTGAAGATTCCCTATCTAATTTATGTCCATGGTGTGGTAGGCATCATGGGGCAAGGGAAGATAATACACTTTTTCTGCCCCTCCAGTACAGGTACTTATTTTTTTTTGAAACATCTTTTTAGATGGGATCTAGTATAGACAAAATTATGATTAACAGCATTACAATTGCAGCCCAGTAAAGCTACACTGAGAGTATGGTTTACCTGCTGTTGGCTGTGCAATGGCTTGTGCCTGTATTTCCTCTTCTTTGCATAGGTGAGCTTCACCCATACCTTCCACTGAACCACCAGCTCTCCATGTTGTGTTCAGTGTCTGTATTAAAGGAAATTTAATTCGAAAGATGAAAAAATGAAGAGGAGCAAAAGAAGAAGCACAGGGGAAAAAAGAAAGGGGAAAAAATCTTTCACTCACACTCTTTCAATTTGTCTATATACTTGCTCATCTACAAAAGCTGTTGGAATTTCTGCTGGTGTATGTATGTGATGGGAAGCACTACTGAGTCTTGAATTTCAAACCTTTTCTGGTGTTCAAGCTGACATTTTGAAAGACCCCCCCAAGAGTCATCAACAGAAATAGAGATTATCTGCTGAACACAGAGTTCAGCATCACCTTTTGCAACTGCCTTGCTTACTCTTATTGATGGTTTTGTAATAGCTTGGGAAAAAGCACCTCTTTAACAGAGCCCTATAAAACACCTCATGATAGAGTCACAATAAAACTAATTAAAATCTTTTACAAGATAAGTGAGCTAGGTTAAATCACTGGTTTGCACTGAATGTATTAATAATAGACTGCTAGAAATGTATATATTTTTATACCAAGGTCTATATGAGTGTCAAGAGCCAGAACCATCAGTGCTAGATGTAGCTTTGTTTTCTGCTCAGTTATTCGTTAGAAAAAGTTTTATATCCATGCATATGACAAACTAATTTATATCAGGAATTTTTGTCAAGAATAGCCTTGACATTTTAAGGAATAATAGCTAAAATCATGTTGGTCAGTCCCAGCTAGTCCCAATCAGCCACCAGCATGTAACAAAATACAGCCCCCATTCATGCTACACAACAATAGCACAATTATTCTACAATAACTGTTGTGGTTCCATCGTATGGAATATTGGGTTTGTATTTTGGTGAGGGCACTAAAACTTTCTAGCAAAAATGTCTAAATTTCTCTCTCTAAACTAGGTTCCTAAGTCCTAGGATTCCATAGGACAGAATCATGGCAATTAAAGTGGAATGGTAGTGCTATAATTCTGTAGAATGAATGTGCCTCCAAATGGGACCAACCAAAGGATTTAGACTAATATCTTGAAAAATGTAGCACGACAAAAATATTTCTAGGCTTCAGGTTAAGGGTTAGAAAGATTTTGCCCTTGCTAATGCTAACAACCTTCAGAGAGCCCATGACTGATCTCTGAAGCCTCCTGGCCATCAGCTTTGGGTGTTATGAAAAGGCAGCAACTTGCTGGATATTTCATTTGCCATTATTGTATATTTACTGCCTGTGGGGTGTTTGTGAGACATACTGTCTCATATTCCAGAACAATTTGACTGAGTGTGGACACCAAGAACCCTGAGTGGTGTGAGCACTGTCTCTTCCACCACAGGTAGTAATGTATCTAAGACCTATATGAAAATTTGAGGTACAGGATGGTGATCACAAACACTCACCTCCTGCTCAGTGTCTACTCTCATACGTTCAATTTGAACAGCTGAATAGGGCTAAAATATACAACAAACATGGTATTCTGGTATGCCTGTATGTAAGTATAACTGAAAGTAATCTTGGTTGAGGCTTTGAACATGCCGCATTCACTTAGTTTTATGAGGACTTCAGACATTGTTGTTCTCCACTTGTGGCTATTTGTCAATTTTTATTGCTTTCTCTGTCTTTTCTCTTCCTTTGGAGAATAGGTTAAGGGGAAAAAGATAGAATTAGCAGAAGCAGTACCTTCTCATTGCTAGCATGAGGAAACCTCCATCTGGAAACACCCTAGGATATGTAAGAACAATGGAGGGGAAACAAATATTGGCCCACAATAATCTGATCCTGAGTGTACTTGTAGGAGTAATCTCATTTAATTCAGTGGCTCTTGTTTTCAAGTAAACTTGTTGCACTGGCCACTTCACATTCTTACAGTTGTGTAGTTGGAATGGCTCTTTGGTAACATGCACTGTATGATGTCTCTCTGTGAGGATAGCCTCTTGTGTGAAGTGGGACAGCTGCAGGCAGAAGCAATTTAAATAATACAAGATTGTTAGATGGGATTTCAGCCTGAAATTAAATTAAAATAAAATAAAAAGACGATGACAGTTTCTATAGTATACCCAGGGCATTTATATAAAAATAATGGAAGTATATTAAAATCCACAAATAGCCAATTTTAGAAGTTGCAAGGGGAAGAGGTGCGATAAAACACACTAATGGTAACCAACAATGGACCCTTTATACATTTGGGAGTGAAAATATTTTCAGGCATTTTAAAATAGATGATGAAATAAGAACAAATAAATAAGGGAGCACATTTGACACAGAAGGGCTCATTAAAACAAAAGCACATGTTGCTGATTTCTGGGAAATCTCCAAACAAATTTTTGATGAACTCTCCAGTGGCTTCCATCAGGATCGTTTACTTCTTTGGCATTCTGATTAATTCTCTTTCCCCCCTTATCTTTCTTTATTCCTCTTTACTTAGTCCCTGGTTTGCATCCCCATTTCTAGTCTTCTATGTATTCTGAGATACTGGGATAGTTCAGTATAGAATGTACTCTATTATAGTTTATAACAAAAGGAATCTCATTATGCTTGTGGGACCTTGTTATTATATTTATCTCACTAAAATGTATGGCTTGTCTTGCAATGCTTATAATAGCTGACAATGATATCTATTCATGTGGTCAGAAGAAATTAGTTTTAAAATATATATTTTTTGCAAAAACAGATTTTTTTAAAAAAAGATCTAATTGAATGGAGTAGAACTATGTTTTATTTATTGCCATCAGATTTCCTTACTGAGCACATAGATCCAGAGCTTGAAAGTAATATTAAATTAGTTGTAATGTACTACCTTTTGGGATAACAAGACAGAACCACATTCTGTTTGAAAAGTGACACAGTTACTAGTAACACTGTTATCTTTTTAAAAAAATAACAAGTAGTGTTTACTCATTGTTTCCCTCCTCCCCCCATGGGAAAGAAAAGGGACATGCAAAGCCCTTCCAAAGTCTGACAGTAAGGGCTGTTTGACAGTGGAACACACTCCTTCAGAAAGTGGTGGAGTCTCCTTCTTTTGAGATCTTTAAGCAGGGGCTGGATGGCCATCTGTCGGGGATGCTTTGAGTGTGAGTTCCTGCATGGCAGTGGGTTGGACTGGATGACCATTGTAGTCTTTTCCAACTCTATGATTCTATGATTCTATAATGCAGTTAGGCATGGCATGCCCAGAATTTATAAATTGACAACTTCTTTTCTTCAGTGTCAGGTATCACTAGAACTAAAACACATGTTTCCTTAGCGAGACTAAGATCCTCTGAAGCAAACTGATTCATGTTTTTGGAAGAAATGAAATAAAAACACATTTCAGCTTCTGATCTTGGGGTTCTTGTTTTCATTTTATACTTGAAACAGTTGCTGCAGTAGTACATTCAGTTAATTATACTTGGAAAAACAAGATTAAAACTTGACTATATTCTGTAGCTATTTCAACATGTCATGGGAACAAAATACATTTTACTTTACAATCATTCACAGTTTCATCAAGATGGCTTGACATTTATTCATAGTGATTTCAGATGTTGTCTAAGGTTATGAGTTTCATAAGCTTTCTGTTTAATAAAATCCACCTCCTTATGACTTAAATTATGAAGAAATAACTACTTCATAATTATGCATCAAGCAATTGGAGGCTGCATACCTGAGTTGAGGAAAAGAAACACTAATCATCGAGTTAGCTTTTATTAAGTGTACTGATTTTCTAGTGTTAGGTTGTGTCCCCATGTTACTAAAGATCTGCATGGACTATCTTTGGGGATGCTGGGGTGTGGCCATTTGTCTCGCCTGAAGTGCACTAGTAATGTACAGATTTTCATACTGGAGTGGCATGCATAGTTCATGCGCAGAAAAATGTAGTGATACCATGAGAAAGCACACGAGGTCTCTTTTCCATGGGACAGATAATGTACTTAATTATTTAACCTTAAAATATAGTGCACCCTCAGGGTGGTTTATAAATGTAAATGGGAAAACACAAAACAACCACTACACAAATAAACCTGTTGAACTGGTGTCAATTTTTGTGTTTCCAGATATGTGTCAGAGAATAAGAGGGTTGTCATGCAGGTAGGCCAGCTACTTGGACATGTATTTGAGACAACATCAGGAGCTAACCTATGCAAACTATTTGTACTGAAAATAGTTACCATCAAAACGTACAAAATGTACATGAAGATGCCAGCCACAGATGCTGGCGAAACGTCAAGAAGAAAATTTTCTACAACATGGCTACATAGCCTGAAAAACCCACAAAAACAAAACAAAACATGGATGCCGGCCATGAAAGCCTTCGACTTCACAAAATGTACATAAATTGGAAGGAGGAGGACTATTACCTATAGATATGGGTGGATAAATTTTTGGACAAGATTCTGCATCACACTCTTTCTTTTGTAACTTTATGACTCTGTAGTTATGTTTCAGAAATCTAACAAAACCCTGTTAGTGAATTGTGAAGATGCTCATCCAGACACTGGCAACAATGCTGCAATGGGTATTAGGTGCTCCTGCTGTGCTCTGGCACTTTCTAATCAGTATCCACACGCACACTGGAGTGTGCCCTGGGATGCATCAGTGTGCATTGCACATCGGGCCATGGTGTATTAGTCACTCTGTTATGTAACAGATGCCTGTGCATTATAATATCACAACATCATCTATGTGAATATGGATATTGCAAAACCATTCAATTCAGTTTTGCATACATGTTTACGCCAATTATGAAGATGTAAGTCCCAAGTAGAAAGGTAGCCAATATTTCAGTTGGTTTTTGTAAGAGTATACCAAACTGTGCATTTCCACCCCCTTTTTGTTCATCCACACTCAAGGTTTTGAATGCTTAATAATTAAAGATTCAGATTTTAACCTCTATGTTAGTACCTCTTTTTCCTAAGAGATCATCTCCCATCTTTAATACTTATGTACAGGTAAGTATAAGAGCTAGCATGGCGCAATGGTTTGAATGTTGGATGATGGCTCTGGAGACCAGTGTTCAAATCCCTGTTCTGCCATGGGCTCACACCCTCTCAATCTCAGAGGAAGGCAATGGCAAATCCTCTCTGAACAAATCTTTGCCAGAAAACCCCTCATCAATTGGAAATGACTTGATGATACACAATAGCAATTAATAGATGGGTACAATGTAGTCTTTTTTTATACTGGGAATAGCTGTACCTGTTGAACATGGCTAATGCAAATGTGGATAATTTTATATTTCTTTTTAAAAAAGCCCAGCAACCCAAATTTATTAAATTTCTTCAGACTGAACAGAGAAAGAACTAATGAGAAAAAGGGAAACTGACAGCTTTCTGATCCCTACCAGTAGGTGGAGCATGACTGGAACTTCTTAATTTCCTCTGTTTCTGTCCACTCACCCAGTACAAAAGGTAATTTTTGGAGAAATTGTATACATATGCTATATAAGCTAAAATAATATAACAGAGTAAAAATATGGATATGAAATAAGGTATGACTGGTTATATATGGCAGTGGAGGAGAAGAATATAGTGAGAACAACCAGGTTGGCAATAAAATGACATATCCAGAGGAGACAAACACTAGTAGATGTTTTTCTAAAATTGGAATAAATAGCAAACAAATGGAACACATGGTGAACAACAGCACCCATAGAGAAGTGAAAAACTGTGTCACAGTTTCATAGTTCTGTCATCTGGATGACCTCTCTCCCTGGGCATCAGTTCCTGATATGTCTGGCTGTACAGCTGCCAGGAACCCATGCTCTTCTTAAGTGGAAAATATGATGTGTGGCATAGTTAGTGGGGCTCCATATCTTAGTAGTAGAACAGATGTAATGCATACTGAAGGTGTGAGGTTCAATCCCTGCCACCTTTAGGCAGATCTAAAACATGGAAAAGCCATCACCAGTTAGTGCTGAATTAGATGGAATAATAGATTCTGTAGAAAGCACTTGCTGTGACTGTGAAAAAGACTGCAAGAAACAGTCTGGAAACAGATGTCCAGTCTGAACCTCTTAACTACCATCCAGTAGTTTCCCCCCACAACATTTATTTAACAAGTCCATGATAGTACTTTCCAACACCTCTTCTGCATCCCTATTGTATTGTGCAATAAGCAAGTAGGTCAATAAAATTCTTTGGAGCACCATCACAAACTTCACTAGCACATGGATTTGAGCAATAATGAAGTCCATGATAGATGACTTTTATTCCATACTATCTGCGGAGTGGCCATGTGTCTAGGACTTATTTCTTACTGCATGATTTAAAACTCTATAATATAAAAAATGTTTTTGCACACATTTTTAAAAATCTTATAGATATGTTCATTAAGTCTCCTTCTCACCCTGGATTTCATCAGGGAATCTGATAAATGATTTCTTCTAGCTAATACATAGACTTTGGGTTATTAATGTATTACAGAAGACACACAAAAGCAACAACAAATGGGTTGGGGAAGAAAGCATAATTGCTATCTATACTGGCAACCTTGCTCAGTAAAAACACCACCACCAACAACAAGAACACTCCTGTTATTGATCTGTTTAGACTTTAGTAGCTTGTATATCAATGCCCAGTTTTATGTGCTGCATTATTAACCCCTTTCCTGGCAAACTGCCACTGCCAGAAAGGCTTGGGAAGCTTTGCAACTAGACAATGAGAAAAGTAATCTTGTCCAAAAGCCCTGTCCACTTTGCCCCATAAGAAGGCGTGATGGCAAGAGGAGAACAGTGTCACAGTGTCTGTGATCTTTGGAGCATGTACAAGTTCACTAAATTCCCATCCTTCCCTCTCTCTTGAATTAATTAGAAGAATAATATACAAAGGCCTTTGTATGTATGTGAGATAGAAATGCAGACGATGAAGCATGATCAGAGAAGTGCATATATAATGTCCCAGAAGCAGAGGGATAGTGCCTTTGATTCCATTATTAAAAATTGCCACTGTCAGAAAAAATTAAATGTAACTGTATTATATATATGGGATGGTAATAAATTCTCATTCCTTCAGGCTCCAGGGATAGATTCAGTAAGGTTTCACTTCTTTTCAGTTGATGCCCTTAATACATTTTCAAGCTTCTTGCTAACTCTGCATGCTCTTCCTCATGCTTATGATATACATTTTTACCGGACTACAGCGTGAGGAACCAACTGGGATTGGCTTGGAGCAGGTTCAGATTGGAGTTCATACCCTCCTAAGCCAAGATCTCCTTCATATATATTTTCTTTGCTTCCAGCATGGGGGAGATCTGTTTTGCTTTGTGGTGGCATGGGTGAAAGATCTGAGGCTACATAATTCTGAGTCAGTTCATCATTACTGACAATAAAATCAGCATCATCATCCTTCAGTTGCTCCTAGATGTTTTATAAAAGAAAAAAAAAGAAAGAAAAACGTACATATCAATGCCAGAAAAACTTCATTGTGTTGTTCTATAGAAACCAGGTTGAACTTGATTTAATTTGCATGCTTTATTGAATTCCTTTATATCGACTATTGTCAGTTCACATTACATTGGCAGAAAAGCAGTCTATGTATTGAACTATGTATTGTTGTACTGTATGCAATGGGATCTTGCAGCATCTTTGAGACTAAGTGAGACAATTATGTATTGTTGTCTTCATGCTTAAGACAACATTTAATATTGTTAGAAACCTCTTGGGCATGCCAAAGTGATTTCTTGAACTATGGCCTGAGAGATTCTCATTTTAACTTGCCTTTTCTAGTTAGGGGAGCTTGCAGGATCTTTATGGGCACATAAAAACCCATGGCATTTGGTATGCTGGATTCACCAACTTTAAAGGAACAATTTCCAAAATAAGTTGAACTTCTTGGGTAGGTAATTTCAAATTCATAATAACATCTGGAAGAGATTTATTGTCCCACTGACATGGAAGCTTCCATATATGGAGCTCAGGATCCAAGACATAATTATTGGGCAGATGTTTGTATCAGATTCTTATCATATCACTGCCTAAATCCTATTGCCAGTCTTGAATAGAATAAAGCAACTGCCTACATGTTGGCTCACCATTCAACAACTGATTCAGTGGGTCTGTTTTAGTTGGGATTAACAGGATTCCAGCCCAAGTCCAGCATTAATGATTTACAGCTGACTCTCCTTATCCATGAATTTTTTTATCCACAGATTCAAGCATCCACGGCTTGAAAATATTAAAAAAAAGTACAAATTCCCAATAGTGAACCTTGATTTTTCATTTTATATAAGGGGCACCATTTTGCTATGCCTTTATATTTAATGGGACTTGAACATCCCATTTTGTTTTCCAAGGCAGATCCTGGAACCAAACCCCAGCTGATAACAAGGGCCCACTGTACGTAAGTGTAAGTACACCTCATGCTCCGCTCGACTACCTTCCTGGCCCAATTTAAAAAGGATCTGAAGACCTTTTTATTCCAGCAAGCGTTCCCCCCATAAAAATCCTAAGGGCCTCCCTCCTCTTCCGTGGCCATGAGGATGGGCTAATGGGGCTTGTTGTTTTTATTTTTATTGTACAATGCTCTGACTTGTTTTTAACCTATTGTATGTATAATGTATAATTGTATGTAAACCGCCCTGATCCAAGGAAGGCGCGGTATATAAATAAAACTTTTATTATTTATTATTTATTATTGTATCTGTTTTTTTTAAAGTCACTGTGGAAGTTAGTATTCTCTTTCTCCCTCTGCAACATCCAAAGCTCCCCCATGGACTTGCCATTGCTCTGTAATAGCCTACCCTCCGCTTCCTGTGGCTGTTCTGTTGCTGGCTGAGAGTGGATTGGATTGGAGATGTAGTTGACACAGAGTGTTGACATCATCTGCTGAGACTTCAGGAGGACTCCAATGGATCTCAGCAGAAGATGCCCTCAGTCTGTCTGGCTATGGCCCAATGCTTCTCCAACCCCCCTCTCCCTCAGCAATGGAATAGCTGGGGGTATACTATTACGGTGCAATGGTGGGTCCTGGGAGTGATGACTGAAGGGCTGTTGTGGGGTTCTATGTGCAGAACTCTTCTGTTACATTTGATAATACGTGTTAACTGTCTTTCTTGCAGCTAGGAAGTTTTTGTTATAACCAGCAATTTTGTTAATCACCACTGTTAATAATCTAATTGCATTTTTTTGCATCCAATTAGACTCTGATACAACCCCCCACCCACTAAGTACATTGTGAAATACCACAATCTGTAAAATGAAGGATATCTGATGAAGTAGATTGTAATCCACAAAAACCCATGTTATAATAAACCTGTTAGTCTTAAAGTAAACATTAATTTTTTCTTATTTTGCTGTAATACAGATCGACATGGTACCCCCTTGGAGGAAAACACCTTAATATGCATATTTGGAGTCCAAACTAGTGGTTAAATATACTCTCTTGGTTTATGGTCCATTCACATTCTTAACTATTTGTACACTTACCACATATGCTCTAGGACTAGTTAGCAATTTGGCCACAGGATTACACCAGCTTGGTAAGGTTGTCGTAAGTGGCGGCCCAGTATGGGTGAGAATGGGCTTTAAATATCTGAAAAATCTGTTAAGGACTATAAGATGCATCAATCACATTGGCTACTGTTCAACATTTACGTTCAACAAAATGAAAACAAGGACAATAGTGTGTTAGTCTATCTTTGTGAGTAACAATGGGAACATCTTTTCAGCTCTATTTCATAAATCTGCTTTGCTTGTAAATATGATTAATTAATAGCCTTAACAAAAAGAAATTGCTTTAACAAAATCCATTGCTAATCTTTATCAGTGTGGTTTTCAAAATCTGAACAATAGAAATGCATTCATGTGTTTCTGTGCAAAGACAGTGTCTTCAAAGATATCCCATATGTTTGTTCATCATCATTAGTACAGAGAAATACAGTATCAAAATATAATGGGGGTTTGAGTCCATTCTTCTGCTGGAAAATTGTGTGACTGTATATGTGTTTCATTTCATGATATTTCTAAAAGTGTAGATATATTTAAATATGTAAGGTAACTCATTAGGATATAATGATCAATATGCAAGTAATAAAAAAAATACAAACTAAGTAGTTATTACAAATTTAAAAGTCTCTTCTGGAACAAACAATTACAATGACTGTGGCCAGTTAGCTTATTGATGCATAATAATTAAGATGGACAGATTTCTCAAGGCTCATTAAAGTTGTAATTTTTCAATGGAAAGCATAGTCTACCCTACTATTTCACAAGTTTTTATAGAAAAGCATACATATTTTTATCCACACTTTACTGAAGTTTATGTATTGTACTTATTTTACAATTGTACACATTTTTGGATCTACATACCTCTTGAGTAAAATGTATTTGTGTAGTTTTAGAAATGTGCATTTTTTTCTTTGTCCATTTAAAATATATGCATATGCTCTCAAATGTATTTTTGTTTTATGTTAAGCATGGGAAGTCCAGAAAGATTTCTGAACACAAAGTGTGTTTGGGTCTCCCCCTGTTTCCAAGAAAGGCAAATCAGGTAGGTCTGCTTAAAAAAAAAAAACTAACAAAAGCTGGGCTGCAGACATACTCAAAGAAGTCCATTTGTAGGCATGGCAAGGAGTGTTCACCATTTTCTCCCTCAGTGCTTGGGTCTTCTTCACAGGAGCTCTTGCAGTTTTCATAGGCTGCTGGGGATCTGTCAAGTAGTGTGTATGTGTGTGACGCCTATAATGGATTTTGTGGTTGCAAGTCTCTTTCCAGTCCTCCCAGGGAAGATATAAATGCTTTCCTGGAGCTCACCTGGCATATGTATTTTGTCACAACTTTAGGCAGTGTGGCAGGGCCATTATTATTATTATTATTATTATTATTATTATTATTATTATTATTATTATTATTATTATTAACCTTTATTTATAAAGCACTGTAAATTTACAAAGTGCTGTACATACAA
>NC_056524.1:236186599-236243913 GCF_019175285.1 Sceloporus undulatus
TCTTTATAATGAGATGGTTCCCTGCCCTGATTTTTGTGGAAATCAGGGCCTGGGAGCCTTTTATTTTTGGGTAGGGGATCTCAATAAGAGATCTGGGGGTGCAGGAAAATAGGAATCAGGTTGACCTCAGAGGCATGAAAGCTCTGTCACACCCTCAGGTGACAGGGAGCCACAGTGTCCATGTGCCTACATGAATTCCACAGCTGTCACTCTTTAGCTGCTCTCCAGAAACCAGGTCAGGGGGCTGGCATATGAGATAGCAAGTGGGTTGTCTGATTTCTGGATCTGTGCTTCATGCCAAGCCAACAAAGCAACAGCTGCAAGCAATAAAGTTGGGGCTCCCCCCCCAAAAACCCAAAATGTATAAATGTACTTTTTTCTGATCAAGATCACCTCTTGCCACTTGGTCCACAAAACCTTCAGCAATGTGAATTTGTCATGTATCTCTAATAGATATCAACTTCTCTGTCATCACTTAGTCCACATTTTGGGGCAGTTCAGAAATACATGTATGGCTGCATGTGAAATGACTATTAAATTGCTGTGTGAAGATGCAAGAAGCTGTGTAAAGCTCATCTACATATGGAATGGCAATGCTGAACTGAAAATGCTGTTCCATGTTTATGGGTTCATTTGTAGGCAGCAAAAGTGGGACAGCAGTTCAGCAAGTTCTTGGCAACTGGGGGACAGAACACATTCTAAAAAAGCTGAGTAGTGCTGCCAGCTGCTTCTACTTGTTGTTATTCTCTTTTTGAAACAATTTAATTGCTTCCTCACTGCAAGTGGTGACAGAGATGTATTCAGTGACCCAGTAGGCTTCCTTGTCATGTTTACCCACAATGCTTCAGTTGGAAAGAAGGTATGCCATCTCACAGCATCATTCCAGAGGTATTGTTGGAAAAAAGAGATGAACCCCTTATTATGGAGGGAATAAGGCAGCCTGCTGGAGCACTAATTGCTGTCCATCATCAACTGCAGCAGTAGAACAATTGAGGTTGTTTCCTCCCCCAAAAAAGCTGCACCCACTATTTATCATAGTCAGTCTTACCTCAAATAAAGACAAATCATTCCTACCAATGAAAATGTATTATCCTTTTTCTCTCCCATCGCAGTCTTCTCTTCTTCCTTTTAAATAAAGAGCCTTTGCTGAAGATTTACGTACAGCTTTATGTACAAGTCACTATTTGTGACTGAATATGTTCACTACTTACAGAACATAGAAACACTGCCTTCTTAGTCTACAGCTCCCACAATCTCCCAGCCAGGGATTCTGCAATTTTTATTCAAAAACTAACTTTCCTAAGCTCTTACCAGTTCTGAAAGGCATAGCAATTGAAGAATTCAAGGTGATATCAAAGTCCTACCTATGGAGTTTGATTTTTCTCTGTCATGGCTTGTCATTTCTTTCTATGTATTTCTTCTGTTTTTATTCTGAGCCAAATTGGCTATCAATGCCTCTTAAAAAAATAAAATAAAATCTGGTTAAAGTACCGTAAAGCAAGGAAATAAGGACAACAGAAAAATCAAATCCAGAAGTAGGACAGGGTTAGGAAAGACATTGGAGGTCATCTTATCCAATGCAGGATTTATAATTCAGGATGCAACTACAGAATCTTCAGCAGAGGACCACTCAGCTTCTGTTTAAATATCACTTAAATATCACCAATGAAGGTGATCCTACCATCTCCTAAGGCAATCTATTTCACCTTTAAACAACTTATAATCTTAAAAAAATCTTCTAATGTTTGGTTGAAATCCCTTACAATTTCTCCCTGGTAGTTCTTGTCTCGTCTTCTGCAGCAACAGAGAATCTTCTTTGTGACACTTCTGCAGATATTTGAAGACAGCTATGATCTTCCATCAACCTTCTCTTTTTTCAGGTTAAACACATCCAGCTCCTTTCAACTGTTTTTCACAGGATTCCCTTTCCAGACATCTCTTGGTTACACACCTCTAGACATGATCCAGTTTGTCCATACCCTTCTTAATATCAATAAGAATATATATTTTGAAAAACCTATACATTCCAAAGGTTCCAACCTGTAATAAAAGAGGCTTTGTGGGAAAAGAAAGTCTTCAGCTTGCTTTGAAAATCTACAATGGAAGTGAGTTTCACAGGGTGGTTGCTCTGTATCAGATAACTGTGGGATGTAATTGTCTGACTCAACTATAGCATGCTCCTTGGCAGAGAATTTTTCTATCCCAGTAATCTAAGATCTTTAACCAAAGCTATTAGGTTTTTAAGTGGAAACCCTCTGCATATAGAATGTGGGTGCATCCACTAGGAGCCCTGGTGGTGCAGTGATTAAATGCCTGTACTACAGCCACTCACTCACAAACTACAAGGTTACAAGTTCAGTACCAGCCAGGGCTCAGGCTCGACTCTGGCTTGCATCCTTCTGAGGTCACTAAAATGAGTACACAGCTTGATGGGGACAAGTAGCTTACAATTGTAAACCACTTAGAGATTACTTAGAGTGGTATGAAGTGGTATATAAATGAAGCTGCTATTGCTGCTATTGCTATCCACTAGCCACAACTATTCTATGGTTGCCTACTGATCAGCTGATGGCAATACACAAGGTGCAATTAGAGCTGGGAAAAGTTACCTTTTGGGAGTACAATTCCCAGAGTCCACTGACCAGCACAGACACTGAATATGGTAGCTGATTGTAGCCCAAACACGTAACTGCCATTCTGGCAGTTGTAGTCCAAACAAGTAACATTTCCAACCCATGGGCAGAAGTAGTCCTTGCTGCTGCAGCTGCTGAGTGCTGAATATGCACATATTTGGGCTGTTACTTGTTTAGCGAAACCGAGCATGCCATTGTCAACATGCCTGGAATACCAAACACTGCTGGGAACATGTCAAGCCCAGGACTTTATGCAGGAATGTTATTAGAAAAGAGAAGGGAATCTAGTCAGAGGACGTATACAGCAAGCTATCTGGGTGTATTGTTTTGATCTAACATCTGTGATGCCCCCTCTCAAAGGTGCCCCATAGACAATTGTAAACTATTCAAGATGCAGCTGCATGCAGTGTTTTGTATAAAAGAAGCAAATGGCTAGTAATTGTCACATATCCTCTGCTTCCATCTGAGTGCCCACTCAGCATTTTACAAATCAAATCAAACACCCTCTTTCCCTGTCAGACAGCAAATGTATTTCATGAAATGTTAAGTAACTTTATAGCTAGGGAATGAGTGTTAAGTTGTTCCCCATAATATGCCTTTTCTCCGAATTCAACACATTCGTTTTACACTTCACACTTCAGTGCTCTTTTATATGAAATTATGTAAATACACTAGAAGCAGGCTTATGCTATTGTTTTGCACCTGTCTTTCCAATCTTTTCATCCAAAAGTGATTTATAGGAATACAAGAAAATCTGTGCATCTTGAGCAATTATATCATCCTCATCTCTTCCGAAAATGATTCTTGCCAAGTTCACTTGTAAATTATATATCCTTCACAACTTTCTCATGATACCGTTTCTCTTGTATGCAAGATGTTAGCAATTTTTTGTTACATTAAAAAAATATATTTTTTTGTTTTGATAATATTCTTTAGCAAGATATGAAAAGGATAATAAATAAGGTATTAAAGCCAAATAATTTTGCTTGTGGTCTTCAAAGTAAGAGCAACCAAACTCCCAAGTCAATTACTGATGAGGAGAAATCTTTGATGGACCATCTTTGTGATATGAATAGCTGAACTTCAAGTAAGAAGTTGGAAAGCTGTCTGCCTGTAAGCATTTTAGCATTGCAAAAATATTCCTATAGAGCCTGGCCACAATTCTGCTTTAAAGGCAAAATATACTCAAAGCGAAGGAAAATCTTATTGGTGGGTTACAGACCGCCTGTTTGGGGTGGGCTGCACCCGCCCCTTTCCCCGCTGTATCGGGGCCTTAGTGTCCAGAGCGGCAGCCGCTGAGGCCCTGAGCCGACGCTTTTCAGGCTGTGGGGAAGCAGCAAAAGGCCCCTTCCCCGCAGCCTGGAAAGGGGTGTCCTTGGGGCTTCAAGCCCCAAGGACACCCCGCAGCAGTGGGGAGGAGGAGAAAGGGGCCGCTTGGCCCCTTTCTCCTTTGGTCCGCTGGGCGCAGTCGTGTGAAGGCTGCGCCCAGTGGACCAAACCAGGAAGGAGCTCTGAAACAGAGCTCCTTCCTGCTCCGCGCTAAGGGCACACTAAGCACCCTGGCGCAGAGCGAGGACATCACGTCCGCTCCGCCCCGTATAGAGGCGGCGCGGTCATGATGTCCTCATGGCGGCAGCCGTGTGGAAAGGCCGCCGCCATTTTGTGTGCGCAGAGCACGCACTAGGGTTAGGGGGGTGAGGAAGCACTGCCCCTTTCTAACCCTAGTACGCGCTCTGTGCGTACTTTCCTGCCCGTTTGTAACGGGCCACTGTTACTTGACACATATCCTAAGTTCTGGTGAAGTTCATTTTAACTAATTTCACAATTATCAGAAACACTACACTGATGAAATAAAAGACTGAAATCTAATCTAATCTAATCTAGCAGTGAATTGTCTCACTGCTTGCCATGGCTAGCCCTCTTTCTCCTCCTCTTTGCTCTTGTTGTTGTTGTGGTGTACCTTTCAGGAATTTTCAGACTTAATGACAACTTAAGGCAAACCTATTGCTGAGTTTTCTTGGGATGATATATCCAGTGGGGGTTTGCCTTTGCCTTTCTCAGAGTCTGAGAGAATGTGATTTGCCCAAGGTTACCCAGTGGGTTTCCATGGCTGAGTGAGGATTTGAACCCTGATCTTCACTGTGCCTTACAACATTTACCACCTGAGGCTATTGTTTTACTCTGCCTAATTAATCTAGAGAAAAGTGGCTTGCTTTCCATTTCTATGTAAAGCACTGGTTTCAAAAGAGTAATGGGGTATTATTTTTCTTGTTGCATCCCAAGGAAACATATCCTTTCAGCATCTTCTTTTGTGCATCTGGGCAAACCACTGAAACACCACCTTCTATCAATCTGCTGTTACTGATGAGCCATGGCTTCAAGTAGAGGCAATTTTCTAGACCTGACTGGGTACTCTCATTCTGTAATAAACTATTTCCATACATAATCTTTATTAAATTTTAAAAGGAAAAGAAAAGATTCTTTTCATTACATATCCGTTATAAAGCTTCAATAAACATTATTATACATCTACAACCAGTTTGCTCTTCTTTCACTTCCTGTCTTTACAATACTCCTCTGTGTTGCCAGATATTTCTCTTCTTGCTTCTTGCAAATAACATATACAACTACATTCCTGAAAAGCACAAATTACAAACCATTCCTTTATATAACTAGTTGTATAGCCATATGTATTCTCCAAATTCTATTCTGTAGAGGGTATATAACCTTGTTTTTCCTGCATATATTTCTATTCCTGGCTCCACATTTTCTTTTTATTTCATACTTATACAATCTCCTGAACCAGGTTCTTATTTAAACACCATCTTTTTCCCCAATACCTCACGATTTGCCTCCGTTCCTTTTCCATTTTGTCTTTCTTTTTGTCCTGTAATGTACATGAGAGAATATCTAATTGCCTAATTTCAATTTTAATAACCATTCATCTATTTGCAGGTCTTCCTTTGACTTCCAATATTTTGCTATAACCATCCTGGCAAGTGTTATCATGTATAATATAATTCTCCATAATTTTCTCTCACCCTCTGCCTTCATAAAGTACGTCATGTTCAATAGATACAATTCTGGATTCTTTTTATATTTTATGCCAAACATTTGTTGTATTATTTTATGTACCTCCTCCCAAAAACCCTTTACTTTTTCACATTTCCACCACATGTGGATCATGGTTCCTTTTTCCTTTTGACAGTTCCAGCATCTGTCTGTTTCTGTTTTCAACATTTTCTTCAATCTGGCTGGTGTGTAGTACCATCTGTTACTAACTTTTATAAAGTTTTCTTTTAGATCTTGACATTTAGTAAATGCATTTGTCTTTTTCCAAGATTTTCCCCAAGCTTCTAATGGGATATCATGCCCTAAATCTTTTGCCCAGTCTATCATGTATTGTTTTATTGGCTCCTTTTCCAATTCCTTATCTCTGAATAATTTATAAAACTTTGATATTTTCTTCTCCTCTTCCTTCATTATTATTTTATCCAATCTGATGGTTTTAGCTCGATTCCCGTCATTCTAATATCTTTCTTAAATCTATATTTTAACTGATAGTAGCTATACAGTTTATTTCCTTTTTTGCTCTAATTAATTCCTCCCTAGTTTTCATAACCAGTTCTTGTTCTTGATTTGTCTTTATTATATCATCATACCTTAACCAGTATTTCCCTGTATCCCACCTATTCGCGAAAGCTTCTTGTGTTGAGACCCATCCTGGTACTTTATAATAAAATTTATTTTTAATCACTTTCCATGTTTCCATTAGTGCTCTTCTAATTGGATTATTATAGAAATCTTTATTTACTGAGGCTTTGTTGTACCAAAGGTACACATGCCACCCGTAACGAAGATCTGCTCCTTCTAGCTTTAGGTTCTTATTTTTTTCTAGTTTAATCCAATCCTGTATCCAGCACATATTGCAGGCCCATCTATAAATTTTTATATCTAGCATGGCACACCCTCCATTCTCCTTCTTTTCCTTTATATTATTCCATCTTATTCTTGCCTTACCCCCTTTCCATATAAATTTCTTAAATTCTTTATTATTCTGTAATAAACTATTAACTTCCATGTTCTACAGCCAACTAGTTATTACTTCGCCTAATTAGTTTAACTCCCTGTGGTCTATTTTTTATTTATTCACAATAAATGAAACCATCATGCTTCTTACCTCTTGATTATTGGCACAATTGGTTTATTGCTTCACACACACAAACAGCATCACTGAGGGATTCTAATCTATATACAGTATTGTGCATTACTTCAAAAGCATGGCAGAACTGAACTTTCTGATCTGGAATATCTCCCTTGAGAAATGTTCAAAAGAAGCAAAACCTGGGGAGCATTGAATAGGATCTACAGAAAAGCAAGAAATGCATCTCAAGATGCTTAAAATGTTGTGACTTAATAAGAAAAGCCTAGTTCATTTCAGCCTCTGTATGCCCTAGAAGCCTTCTTCAAGGTGCCTCTAGAGCACTGATTCCCATATTCTGGCCTTCCAGGTGTTTTGGACTTTAGCCCCCAGAATCCTAGACTATTAGCCAAAATGTCTGAAGCATCTGGGAGCTGAAGTCCAAAACACCTGGAGAACCAGTTTGGGAATCTCTGTTTAGATGATACATTGGCTGAAATGCATTGGACCTTTCTACTAATATACTACCATCTTGTATTTTGCTTCTTCTTCTGAGGTATTCAACAATACCAGTTCCATAGCTATAATGCATAATCACTGCTCTGCTCACCTCAGACAACAGGAATTGTCTCAACACAGCAGCCGTCCAAAAGCCAATGCAATTTTTACATGCATCAAGAGGAGTATAGAGTCCAGATCAAGGCGCTATGTTCTGTTTTGGTCAAACCTCACCTGGCATACTCTCTTCAGTTATGGGCACAATGGTTCAAGAAGGATATTGACAAGCTGAAATGTGTGTGGAGACGGACCACCAAGTTGATCAAAGAACTGGAAACCAAGCCTTGTGAAAATGACCTGAGGAGTTTGGTGTATTTAGCTTGGAAAAATCAAATGGGGAGAGGGAGTCCCTGAGGGATCCCTCCAGCTGCTTGTCTCAATGCACTCCATAACTGGAAGATAACAAATAACAAACAATAACAAACAAAGGAGACTATCATTGGGTAAAATAGGGGATTAAAAAGACATTTTGCCAGGAAAGTAGTGCGATCGTAGCAAAGATTTTCAGATAATGTCGTGATCTAAGAGGACTTATCCCAAGATTTCCCAGTGAATGGCTTGTTGCTGGAGCATTCCTGGTTCTTCCCAGGATAAGTCCTCTTAGATCGTGATGTGTGTGAAAATCCTTGCCATGATTGCATGACTTTCCAGGGGAAAATGTCTTTTTAATCCCCTGATTTCCCCCTGTGTGATAGTCTCCAAAGAAGAATTACAGCATTCTGATCTCTTCTTCTGGCAGGAGAAAAATGGGGGAAGAGAAGAGTGTGTTTCCTGTTTCTGTCTCCATAGTGCAGAGCTTCCCTTGGGGTGTAGTGGGGAGAAAGTGAGGTGATTGCCCTCAAATAAGAATTCTGCCCTCCCAATGCAATTTCACTTCAGTCCCCAAATCTCTAGCATTGCAGAGTGAGACAGTGAAAATAATTAACTCCTACAACACTTATATTTGATGTATTTGTGTTTCCTTGGTGACGTTTTGGACATCTACATTGTATTTCTAAATTCAAGTCACCTGTTCTCTAGACTAATTACAGAAGTACTTGGAAATTAGGGGAGTGAAGGAAAGTTTCAGGGGAGTGAATTGTTTGGGTGGCCAATGGCCTCATTTTACTCCATTGTAACTGCACCATTGGCCTCTGCCTTCTCTGTAGCTCTCACAGTAGATATCACTCCTCTGTCTGCAGCTATTCTTTAATTTCTTTGTAGCTGGAGCAAGTTTAAAAAAGTATTAACGCTTGAAGGCAAAAAGATTTTTACATGGTGTCTGAGATGTGGTTGATTTAAGCAGCCACTGGTTTTAAAGTTTTATGCCATTTTTAATGACTTTCTATTTCATGTCTCACAAATCATTATGGGACTCCACTGATGGATTCGTGCACACATACACTAACAAGTGCGTGCCTTGCGTGCGTGCGTGCACACCCACCCACCCACCATGCACATCACAGAGGGAGAATAATTTGGCTTATTCCTTTTTTGCTTTTTGGTGCTCTACAGAGAACACATATGCACTAATAGTGGCATTGCCTCAACTCTAGCTGTTCATAGAAAACGGAATAGGGTTAAGTGCAGCCCCAATAGAAGGAAAAGCACCTGCACATACTTAATAGACCACTTAAGTGATTCCAGATAAGACTCTTATAATAAAACAAAAGGGTACATATGCTTAATTTGAATCTATGTAGTTGCTGTACAGAGCAACTTTATTCCTGTCACTCATGCATCCCGGCTCATGGGGTGCTTGATAACAGTCCCTTCTTGTTAGGAGAACTTTGGAGCAGGTCATAAAGGTAACACTTGGGAGTTTATCACATGGGAGGCTAAATGCCCAAATCCCATGCAGAAACTGGATTTAAATTCCGGGAATATCCCACAAAAGTGAAATCGTTTTAAGACACATCAGGGGTATTGAGCATTAATTCGACATAAACCTGCAGAGAAAGTGGATAAAATTGGCCGCTTTTTACTTTCAGGAAAATCCCAAAAGTAAAAAGCAGCTGATTTTGTCCACTTTCTGTGTGGGAATGCTCAATGCCCCTGATGTGTCTGAAAACAATCCTGCTTTTGATGGATTTGTCCACTTTCTGTGTGGGTTAATTTTGGATTAATGCTCAATGCGTCTGAAAATGATCCTGCTTTTGTGGATTTAAATCCTGTTTCTGCACAGGATTTGGTCGATTCCCTCCCATGTGATAAACTCCTTGGATTGTAACAACAACTTATTGGGACACACTGAGTGGTTCTCCTGCAATACAAATACAGTTGGCCTTCTGTATCCTCAGATTCTGCATTCACTGATTTGATTATCCACAGCTTGAAAATGCTAAAAGAAAAAACAAACAAACAAAAACAATTCCAAAAAGCAAACCCTGATTTTGCCATTTTATATAACGGACAACATTTTACTACGCCATTGCACATAATGGATCCACAGATTTTGCTATCCATGCAGTGAGTGAATCCTGGAACGGAACTTCAGCAGATACCAAGGACTAACTGTATCTATGAATAAGAGTAAAACTCTGCCAAGTTTCATACTGATGCACCTGACCAAAAAGAACAAGCTGATAACTTATATCACAGATGCCAAAAAACAAACTAATGGTGTATAAAGTCCACAGAAAGGTTGTTAAACTGTCAAGAATAACTGGCCTGCATCCTATTTTAATGATCATAGGGGAGAGCGCGAGCAAATGAGCAAGCAAGCAAGCTAGTGAGTGACAAGCAAGATTCATATTCAT
Source organism: Sceloporus undulatus (assembly GCF_019175285.1). Classification (NCBI taxonomy): domain Eukaryota; kingdom Metazoa; phylum Chordata; class Lepidosauria; order Squamata; family Phrynosomatidae; genus Sceloporus; species Sceloporus undulatus. The sequence continues at coordinate 236,196,670 of NC_056524.1, forward strand.
AATAATGTATGGTAGTGGTACAGTTCAATACTATCTCCTCTCTCTCCCTCACTGTACTAGGGGATCTTCTTAGCATCTATGATTTTCAAAAATGCAGTTAGTTTTGATGCTTTGACAATTTTCCTGCCATTCATTCGTAAAAAAGCCACCTATCTCCTGTCTCTCCATAACTATCCAGCAGCCAACAGAAATCAGAAGAGGCTAGAAATAAGAGTTGATAGAGAAAAGACGACTCAGGGTGATGGACCTTTTCTTCTGTTGAGAGGGAGGTTGGGAGGGAGCCATGGGTCGAAATCTGGAAAGCTACTCCCACACTCTCCACAATTCTTTGACATCCAGTTATGTTGCCACTCTGAAAGAGTGACAATAACATTTATTTACTGAACTTGCAGTCAATGTTAAATGCCTGGAAAACTCACTAAACCTAGCAACGTCATGTTTGTGTATTAAGAGTAGTTATACTTCTCTCATGTAGCTTGGCTCAGGTTTGTACTTTGGAATATTTCAAAGTCAACCTCATAAGGTTTCAGTGCCATATTTCTCCTTTGTTTTTGGCTAGTTGTAAAAAATTATGCCTGGGTGACTACACTTGTTAATGTCTGCTTCTCTTTCTAGTTGTTTTTTCTTTGCTTGGCTTAGTCCAGAAACAGTTTTGAAAGGCGCATGACCTGTATAACTCTCTGTCCTGTATCAGAGGCAAAAAGTCTTGTCTTGCTGTATGAATCTACATTTTAGTTTTGAGTTTGGTTTGTCATCTTGTTAAGGGAGAAGAGGTCATGAAACTCTAAAGAAAAAAAAAGAATGCTTAACCTTGGACCTTTCAGTATTTCTGTCCCGGCTACAGATAATACATGACATTTTTGAAGCATTGAAGGAAGAACATAAGAAGCTGCCATGCTGTTGGACAATCTATCTCACCCTGGTGCTCTTCAAATATGCTGAACTACAACTTCCATTGCCTCTACTCAACAAAATATTTGACTATTACTTTGCCCAGACATGAAAGAAATTGTAATCTGGCACATCTGGAGGCCACAAAGTTGGGAAAGCCTGGTCCAGGACAGATGTAGTATGTCATACTATTTATCCATTTAATTTACAGTTGTCTGCTTTGACTATTATTCTCCACAGTTTAAGGTTGAGATAATTTGAACAATTATTACCTGAATCATTTTCATAGGTTCCAGGGAATTAACTTGGGACCTTCAGGACACAAAGCATGTGTTCTACTGCAGACAAAGCTCAATAATCTTTACAATGCTGTAAATTAGGCAAACATCATTATCTTTTTATAGGTGTTTGAAATATAAGGTCCATGTAAAGCCACCCATTGAGTTTATTGATAATATTCAGATCCATGGCTTCTCATTCATGTTTGACGTACTGAATGTCTGCATTATACTAGCTAGCAGGAAATCCCAGTAAACAAAAAACTATTCAAAAAGCATAAAGCATGAAGGTCAAATATGCATTTTAAACAATCAGGCACATATCCAAAGGACTGACCACCATCTTGGACAGATCAGTTTATTCAATCTGTCCAAGATACTGGTCAATCCTTTGGATGTGTGCCTGATTGTTTAAAATGCATATCTGACCATCATGATTTATGCATGTCCTGAAGGAAACACAAGGATATTATGGGTGTACCCAAGGCAAACACAGCTACCATACTACATGTGAAGTGGGCCTTAGCTTCAACCTAATTTGTTGAGGTGACAGAGAGATGCAGTCTATATTAAAGCCTATAATTTTTTTTCCTGGCATGAGAAGATGTGACCTAATTGTATTTCTGTGACTAAATAAATCTCTAGATAGCAAATTATGCAGTGCATCCTGATAAGATTATCATTTACATTTTTGTTTCTTATGAATCACTGTGTGTGGCTCTTTGCATGTGGGCACAGGGGAAACTGAATGATACCAGCAGTTATCCATTAGAAGCAGTAACTCAGCTTCTAGCTACTGAAAAGAAAATAGCAGGCAGTGAGAAAGTAATGATCATATTTTAATTTATAATCCCCGGAATATTTTTTCTTTTTTTATTTAGGAGTTTTCGTGGGCTGTGAGGTGTTCATTTCTTAAGGTAACACAGCTAATACTTTGATTCCTCAATCTTTCTGTTGTTTTCTTATTCAGTGCCCTAATGCTGGCAGCATTTCTATGGATATGCTTTACAATAAGGGTGATGTCTTCAAATATTCCAGTCCCACACCTCATCTTAATTTCATTTCCTTTCTGCATCAGTGTGATATATATTTTTTAAAAGAAGCATGAAATTTGCATATTGTTCTGTACACTTTTCTCATTACATGTAATTTTAAAAAGTAAGTTGGCCTAATATATACTTGTATATACAGTTATACAAGTGGTTTTCTGTAATAGAATGCTGTTTTGTGTTCGATTTCACTAATTTTGTGTGCACTTTCTCCTAATATATGCCTTTTTGTATGCAGTTACCCCTAATACTCTTAATTTTTGTATCCATTATTTTTGTTTGTTTGAAGAACTGGATTGTGAAATTCTGACACAAGCAACTAGAGAAAAACAACTAGGTCAAACTTGTATTGATTTGAAAAGTACAAGTTGGTTCTTAACAAAATGTGAAACTGAACAAAATTATCTTCCATTCCTAAATTGGAAACAGAAGCAGAGTCAGAGGCTTCTTTTAAAGCTTTCCCCCACCTTTCAAATCATTTTTTCCTGCAGCTTTCCCTTAGTGACCATGATCACGTCACCCTAAATTTATCTAAGAATGTTTCTGCTTCACCAGCTCTTCTTTACAAATATGCTAAACAAAGAAACAAATATTTTGCACAGCCCCAGAAAGAGATTTGTTGGAAGACATGATGGTGTTTCATGTTTCATTTGGGCTTCTTATTGTGAAACCTGATGACTCTGTCACAGACTGTCTACTGAAAGAATGCAAGAATTTGCTCTCATAGAAATGATTTCCAATGAGCTGCTTCTTCAGCTATCTCTGTGATTGTGACAAGCTATTTCAGTATCATGGAAGTAAAATGTGTAAGAAGCCATATGGGATGAGCGAGGGAAGCTCAATTGCCCTGGGAAGACTTTTAGAAAACACGGTGCAATCTAAAATCAGGTGGGAGACTTGCCCCATACAGGTTTGAATACAGATGATAAAAATCTCATCTGGAATGTAAAAAGAAATGAACAAATCTACCCTCCATCTCTTTTTAGCAAGGCAAAAGGGCAGTATCAATTGGTGCGAGACCTATTGTGAGCTTTTTGTTGTTCAGAACTATTCTCAGATTCTCAGTGTGGAGTCTGCAAAAACATTTGTTTATTATCTTTATGGTTCCCACATACCCACTCTTATCAAACAATATAATGTTTAGATTGTAGTGTCTGGAAACTTCATAAAATTATAATTTTAGTTCATGTAGTAAACTACCTGCAGTGTTTGGAGTACAAATCCCCTTCTTTTCTCCCTCCCTCCCTCCCTTTTTTGCACATCCACTGCCATATTACAGGTGATTTTTTTCACACTGTCGCTACAGTCTTTAAACAGAAGAATTAACAGTGTTAAAAAGAAATGATTTATATGCTGCATAGTGGTGTACTGGATGTTGGAGCCATAACTCTATGAAAGATCCCATGCTTTACACACACGTTTTTGTCTTTCTTGGTAGTATCATTAGGTTTTGAGTGTTTTGATATTCATTGTATAATTAGTAGATTTTTAAAAAAAGGAATTATATATGAAATTCTGTATTGCAAAACAGTAAAGATTTTTCTTTGGTCTGCCTTTGCTGAAAAAGAGAGAAGGACTGGGGCCCAAGTGTGGAAAATTTATTTTATTTTATTTTATTTCTATGCCATCTTTCTCCCAAAAGGGACCCAAGGTGCCTCACAATATAGAAACACATTAAAACAGTTTTTAAAAAAGACAATTAAAATAACATAATTAAGGCGTAGTACAGACTGCCCCTTGGGGGTGGCCTGTACCCACCCCTTTTCACTCTGAATTGGGGCCAGGACAACCTCACTGGCAGCCCTGTGGCCCCAATCCAGAGTTTTTCCAGGCCACGGAGAAGTGGCAAAATGCCGCTTCTCTGTGGTGTGGAAAAGGGGTGTCATTGGGGCTTCATGCCCATGGACACCCCAACAGCCAGAGCCATGGGACAAAGGGGCTGTCCGACCCCTTTCTCCTTGGCATTGTTCCTGTGGCAATTTGGTTGCTGCAGGAATAATGCACGTGGCGACAAGAGCTCCATTTTGCGCTGCTGATAGGGTGCCATAGGCGCCTCCAGCGGCATGGTGCCGTCTCTTCTGCACCCCGGCATTTTGCTTCCGTCACCACAAACTAGGGTTGCGTGGCATGTGGGTGCTCCGCCACCGCACAACCCTAATATGGCCCCAGACCACCGCAAATCAGTGGTGTGTACCAGGCCTAAAACTTTACAAAGTGAAAAAATCTAAAACACCCCCCCCCCACTACAAATAAAACCAGGTTGGCATGATTTTAAAAGCCTGCCTGCATAGAAATGTTTTTACCTGCCAGTGAAAGGCCAGCAGGGAGGGGGCAGTTGAGCAAAACCGAGGAAAGGAATAAGAAAGGTGGGAGGGGAGAACATATAGAATGACTATGTGTTTCTCTTTCCCCACAAAGACTCAAGAGACCATGAAGGACAAGCAAACCTCAGGTTCCTGAAAAAGTTTTCATGTGGGCCTGAACTTGCTTTTGGCCAGCCTGTCCGGAACAGAGACCAGCTTTATCCAGAGATGCCTGTTCACCTGTTAATGTCACCTGTTAAAGGGCAAAGATGATTTCCTAAGCTACTTTTTCATAACTAATGCCATCCCTCTGACAAGCTCCTGTAAGGAAGAGCTGTTACATATTGATTAACAGCTCCATCAGGGCTTGCCTGAAAGAAGAGCCCTGCCCTGCATCCACCATCATCCTCAGGGAGAGAAAGGCAAGCCAGCTCCATTGGCCTTGCCTGAAAGAAGAAAGCCCTCCCTCCATCCACCATCAAGAGAGAGAGAAGGACAGGGCAGCTCCATTGGACCTAATCAGAGTAAGAAGAAGGGCCCTCCCTCCAGTCCATCTGCCATGGTCCAGGCCTCAGAGGGAGAGAAGATCTGCTGGACTTTCCCCCTGCCTCACTGCCATTCCTTTCTCTTTTTGTGTCTTGTGTCTTTAGATTGTAAGCCTGAGGGCAGGGAAATGCCTAATTAACAATTTGTTAGTCGCTCTGATACCCTTTTGGCTGAAGAGCGGGGTATAAATAAATAAATAAATAAATATTATTATTATTATTATTATTATTGATGAAACTCAATAGGATCTTGGCGTAAATACTACTATAGGATGATAACTGCCAAATAGGTGACTTTGTATTGGTTCCCATGTGGCAATCTTAATGAGTAGGCTCAGTGGTATCTTAGCCACAGTGTACATTGCTTTGTATGATATGAGAATAAATAAAAGCCAGATTTTATGCAGTGTATAATAGTATTCTCTCTGCATTGGTACATAGGCATAATTGAGGGAAGTGCCTTGCAATTACATTTCTCTGCTTCCTTTTTTAAACTGGCTGACATATTGAAACTGAACGTGCTTCTAAATCATGCATCTCCTTCCATCCAAAAGTACTGGATAGTTTTACATATGTTCACGATAACAGAAGTTACCACAGCCACATTTTGTTTTGTCGACATGAATTAAAAATTCAAATGACTCACTTCAATATCTAAAAAGTGCCTTGTTTCAAACTATCATGCTTGAATTGAATATATTATTTGTTAATAGCTAAGGTGGACATGGTACTGTCTGGTTCTGTAACTAATTCCATCAAAGGGATCTATGGGCTCTCTTTTTTATTGTCTTACCCCCCTTCCCCCCCTCAGGAATCTTACCATATATACCTCAGACATCCTTCTCCCATGTTCATATCCTTTAAAACTCTAAGAATCTTTAACAGCAGTGCTATAGTCTTCTCCTTCTTTCCTGACTAAGGAATCTTATTAGCAGTGATTCAGATATCCCTTTCCTGTTTTCTAGCCCTTTAAAAACTTCTCTGCTGATGAATTATGAAAGAACACTCCATTGGAACTCTGAACCCCTGACTGGGTTACTGGTCAATTTGTCCAGTAAACCAAAGCACTGTGTTTTGAAACATTTACCAAGATGTCTGACTTCCTGGTTTGCCTCTAGGAAGCTCCCCTTTGTAATTTTCACTTGAAACTGGCCATTGGAACCTGGATAACCACTCAAACTATCTTTTGGGTTTTGAAATATTTACCACAATTTTCCAGTAAGTTATGGCTGCTTAAGTGGTGTTTTTTAGTGTTAGGGTCAACCAGTGCATTGTGTCACCCCTCATTGATCTCCTCCCATACTACACCATACTGAATCCTAAGTAATTTTTTTTTTACTAATGTTACATCTTCTCTTTTGCTGAGCTCCAGAGTTTTAAAGGGATGTGGGTGAATGCCACAGGCCATTTCTACCAAAAGGCAGACATTTGGGGAGCAGTGGTGTTACCCTCCTTAGGGTGTCATCTGGTGCTGCTCACTCTCCCTGCACCCTCCAATGATGCCCCTGGGTGGCTTACCTTTTGCCACTGGTGAGTCCCCTGTTTGAAATTTTGACTTGAAACTCAACAGTAAAACTTGCATGGCAATGAAAAACATCCTGCCAAAATCAGAGTTATCAAGTACACTGTGCTGATATGGTTACCACAGACATGCTAACTTTAACTTTAACTTTAATTATAATATAATATAATATAATATATATTATCTAGGTAGGAAATAATTTTTAAGCATGGCAATATATTGCATTGAGTAAGAGATGAAGCGATAAGCAAGATTTACTCTTCCTTCATTTACTTTTATTTACAAGAAAATTTATATTCTGCCTTTCTGCTGTACAGTGCCCATAACAGTTTAAAGTAAGTGAAAACACATGCTCTCACACACAATCCAACAAATTAAACAATCTCAAAATATCAGACTCAAACAATTAAAGAAAAGACAGAGATGGTGGAAAGAGGGTAAAAGGTAAAAATAACTGAACAAAATAAATGCCTGTTGTGACTAACTGGTTTGTCTGCACTTCCAATTTGTCAGATGTGACAAGCGACAAGATGCCTTCTTTATATTATCCAGTGGTAATACCAGATTGTCTCTGAGAAGAAGTCAGATGAAAATGAGTACTTAATAGAGAAAGAAAAAGATTTGTTTCCAGGCCTAGAATAGCTGGATACTCTATTGCCTTAGACTGAACATAGTGCTACCTATAGATGGAAAAAGAATATAATGTTAGCATGCTTCATCACAGGTAGTGCCACCACCACACACATTTCCCATAATTTATGCCCTATATATGTAGTAATCCAGGTTTATAATCTAATGGAGAAGGATAAACTTCTTTTCAGAGATACCTTGGAAAGTCTTACCAGACCAGTATGGCCAAAATGTGAGTGAAGCCAACCTTCTGTAAGACTAGTGATGGCAAACCTTTTAGGCACCAGGTGCCCAGACTAAAAGGCCTTCTGGCTCTGGGTGTTACCCGATGCCAGGGGTGGGATGTTCGGGGGGGAGATGGGACTGCCAGGACAGGACTTCTGCCCTCTGGGGGTGGGACCTCTGGGGCAAGACCTCACCCCACCCTCCCATGCCTTCAGCTGCCTCTCCGGACATAGCTGAAGGCCTGAGGGGTGAGGGGGAAGAAGAGGAACAGGAACACACATGTTCCTCCTCTTCCTCTAACCCCCGGGCCTTCAGCTGCTTCTCCAGAAGCAGGTGAAGGTTCAGGATGGTTGGGAAGGAGGAGGAACAGACATGCACTTGTTCTTCCTTCTCCCTGTCCCATGTTCCATGACAAATGGCTTTTCTGGCACGCGTGCCATAGGTTCACCACAGTGATAGACAAAAGAGTGTTTGCATTTATTAAAGAACCAAGCAGAGAGAATTTTCAAAGGATTAGCCAAATTATTCTCTTGCAGCATAAAAAGGTGGAAGGAATTGGGGAAACAGAAAAGAAACATGTGGTAGAACCTTTAAGAGTGTTGTGGTAGGCATGTGGTAGAACCTTTAAGACTATGATGTTTATCACACTATGCTCTTAAAGAGGTACTATTCCAGTGTGACGTAATGAGATACAGGTCTTTCAGTTAGTGCTGATGTGTGAAAGCAAAATTTTTCTCATCAATAGTTAGTTTTGGTAGTGCATCTGAAGAAGTGGGTTTATAGCCATGAAAGCTCACATGAAAATAAAAAACAGTTTTAAAGATTCTGCCATTTATCTTTTTCTTTTTTCACGTTACTTTGGGGTCTAGGCAGCTCTCTGACACTCAAACTGAATGATCAGTAGTACTGACCTGGTCACTAGAAATATACATCTAGTTTGGTGTTTCTAATATTTATTTATTTAGCTGGATGTGTTGGAGCAGTGTTCATTATTAAGGTATTTTAATACAGGAAAAAGGGAAATTGAATCACACCTGACTGAACAAATATATCTAGACAACAAAAAGATCTCAAGAAAGTGAGAGCTAAGTTAATTTCTCCAGGGCCTTAATACATGCTGGCACCATTTCCTTGTGGTTATCACTGAATATTATTATCAGTTTCACAATTTACCAGGTATTACCAAATGATGTTTGGGACCATCAATTGTTTGGATTCTATCCAAGAATTTAAATATCAATGAGGTATCATTGGATAAAATGCCACAAAGTATTTTCACTTTATATAACTGTGGTCCTATCTATGGCAATTTCATTCGGATGGTTTTGTTAGTCCATTTGAAATTGCTCCTTGAACAATTTGCTGAAATTTTTGCTGAAATGCTGAATCTCAGTTGTTAGGTCTTGATACTTCATAATCTTTCTGCTCTCCTTTTCTTCAGTTCTACTGCCCTTGGTATTGCCACATCTACAGTCCAAGTTTTCTTTTTCCCAGCCAGTTATTTTGTTTGTCACTGTGAATCTTAAAATCTCATAGGATTTTTATGTCATCATTTTCGACAGGTTTTTCAGGCTTAAGTTCCATTCCCGTCTTTGTGCAAATTACATTTTTTTGCATAGCCATTTTATCATGACATTTTCTTATATTCAGTCTGTGCAGTTTTGCTGCATAAACTAATAAGGTGGTCAACAGTTTCATCCTTTTCACCCTATTTCCAGATGTTTCCTTTCTCAGCTTTTCCTTCTATTCATCTAAAGCACTGTTTGTTTTGGTAGGTCCCAAGGCAATTTTTCATGATTTTCTTTTGACACATGTCTTTTGTTTTTTTCCTTGTCTGTATATTTACTTTATATACAACAGTCAATACTTTTTCTTTGCTTTCTTTGATGTATTGACTCAAAGATCTTTTCTCTTCTTCAATAGTTTGCTTTGCTTGTAGTAACTCCCAATCACCAATGTTATATGGTAGATACTGGTACCCCGGGATACGAATGCGCCGCCTTACGAAATTTCCGGGTTACGAAAAAAATCCATTCAAAAAAACTGTTCCAGGTTACGAAGGTTATTTCGGGTTACGAAAAATTTTTTGGTGCTTTTCGGCGCTATTTCACACGAAATCGCGGCTTTTCCCCATTAGCGCCTATGGCTTTTTCGCCTTACGAAGTATTCCGGGTTACGAAAGCGGCGGCGGAACGAATTAATTTTGTAACCCGGGGTACCCCTGTATAGTCAATTAATAGTACTTCAAGGATGTAAAACATGGCTTGCTATCATAATTTTCTGTACAGTATTTTTATTTCTGGAGCATCTAGTTCTGCTTGAGTTCAACTAAAAATTCCAGTACTGTTTTGGACAATTGATATGGCCCTGGAGTTTATGGCCCAATTTATGCTTTACTGTTAAGTTTTCATTTTAGGATTTTACATACTTATCCTTGCAGTTTCCATCATGGCTGATGCTTTAAATGTTATTTCTACCAGAGAGCTTTATTCCTTCTGATTCATCAATTTTACTTCTATTTATTAATAGCATATTTATTAATCCCAAATGCCATAGACTTATTTTGACTAAATAATCTTACAAAATCCAATATGGATTCAGTTTCTGATGATGACCTTTCATATAGTTTTAAATCATGCATGTAGAATAAATGATTTATTTTTCCAGCTGGCTTTGGTATTTCATATTCATGATTTGTTTTCTTTCATATTACTGAAATTGGTGTCATTGCAATGACAAATAGTAAGGGAAATAAGGAACCACCCTCAAAAATTGCCTGCATGACTTTAGCTCTGCCATGTTCTGCTCCATTTACTGTTAAATATGGTATTCCATGATTTCATCAAAAGAATTTTCCAATGTTTTTCCTGATTTGTCAAATTTCAAGACGTTTTTGATCCATGTGTAGGGGCAAAGACTTAAATACTTTTTTGAATTCAATCACTCCTATGTATAATTTGTCTTTTACAATTTTTCAGTTTATGTTTTCAATTAGTTGTTGATCTTTTGCTCTGTTCCTTTGTGTAAAAACAGTTTCCTATTAGATGAGATTGGATTGAGTTATCTGTTATTCTTGAGGATAATTTAAACACTGTTGATAAGCAAGTAACTGGGAAATAATTTGCTTGGGTAGCAACCCCCCTTTAAAAAATGAACACTGTTCTTTCTATTGTCATCCATTCTTTAATAACATTTGTTTTCAGTAAGGTATTAAACTGGTGTGCTAACCTAGGGTGAAGGATAGTTAGACTTTTCAACCAGAATACATGAACTTATCTTTTTAAGGGCTGCCCAATCTTGATTTTCTTTGCTCACTCAGCAGCTTTTTCTGTTCTAACCATAATATCTTCCATCTCTCTGGATTTTAATTCTATTTCCACGTTTAAATCAAAGTTGCATTTTTGTTATGCCTTCTTGGTTCATCCCAAAATTCCCTTATTTGGGATGGTGATGCTATTGTTCTTTCTCCTAGAAGGGATGCTCATGATGATGATAATCTTTATTTACAACCCACCTTTTCTCAGGACTCAAGGTAGATTATGAATTAAAATGAACACTGTCTGAGATCCTACATCAGGGATGTAGTTACAAATGCACAAGTACTGTATGTCTTGTCTCCAACTCAACTCCCCAAATGTACCTTAACAGCTAGCAGTCACATCAAGTGACAGAAATTTTCCACTGGCAATGAAGATGCAGCAAGATGAACTTTCAAACCCTCTCCTGTCAGTGATCTCCAGTGTGATGAGGGGTTGTGATAGGGGGTCCTGCTTCTGATCGTCACACTTCAAATTGCTGACAAGAAGGGGTTGGAAATATTATCCTACTGTGCCCCAGGAGAACAGATCTCTGTCACTTGATGCAGCTACTGGCTTCAAGGTGGGCATTTGTAATCATGGCAAGAGTGCCATGATTGTGAATATAGAACATGGCTCATGATAGAGCATTTACAAATTTGTAACTCTAGGGTTGAATTTGCACTGCAGGAATAATGTAGTTTGATACCACTTTAATTGCCAAGGTTCAGTGCTATGGAATTCTGGGATTTGCAGTTTTGTGCAATATTTAGCCTTCTATGTCAGAGAGGTCTGGTCCCACAACAAATGACAGGATTCCACAGGTTGGAGCCATGGCAGTTAAATTTGTGTCAAACTGCATTATTTCTGTAGTGGAGGTTCAAACTAGGGTGCAAACCTGTAAATTCAAAGTACACAACTGGCCACTATAGATAAAAATACAAAAGATCAACATTAAAATTGAATTAAACTGTTCAGGATATATTTGGATTTTTTTGTGATATTCTGGTCAGGTTTAAAATAAAGAAAATGAAATGGATGTTCTGCAAAATGAACTGTAGTCTGCATCCTGCTGTGTTTTCTTTTATAAAACAATTACCATTTAATGAAGTTTCTGTTGTAATTACAAGTGATATTTAAAGCAGAATATGAATGCAGAAATGAAAGGCCTAGAGACTGAAGTGTCAAAAACTGTAACAACTCTTTGGCTCATTTCAGTCTCCCGTGCTGTTATTTCCCCCTCCTTATTCAAGGCCCCTCTTTTGCCATGCAGGTTAGAGAGCATGAGACCATCAGAATGAATTCTTCTTAGCTTCTGGTTAGTAATCACCAATTCCTACCCCCTCCCATTGCTTGAATATTATCTGATGCTGGAAACTGGCTCCAATGAATTTTAGCATGTTACTGTCAATCACTGTAGCTTATCTAACTTTTATTTGGACTGAAATTGGAAATTCCTAATAACATGACACAGAAGCTTAGGTTGTTCTCTCAGCATGATGATTCCTGGCCAGAATATCTCCTCTTCTAGGAATGTGACTGACAGTACAATTTTACAAACTGAACCCACTCATTCTAGCTAGGTCAATATGTTTGCAGAAGCACATATTGTAGTAGAAGGACACTTAGTATAGAATCATGTACCTAGCAGAAGAAGTACCTGTGAAGAAATAAATAAAGACATAGGCCCGTTATAGACGGGCACCCTAGGATGGACTCAGTCCATGCTAGGGTTAGAAAGGGGCGTCTCTTCCAGACGCCCCTAACCTCAGCACGGACTGAGTCCATACGAAATGGTGGCGGTCATTCCACACGGCTGCTGCCATCTTGACGTAGCGGATGCGCTGCGTCCGCATGTCGCGCCCCAGAAATGATGCAGCAAGTGCGCCCTTCGGCACTTGTGGCATCTCTTCCGGGATGCAGGAAAGAGCGCTATTTTCACGCTCCTTCTTTGCAGCGTCCGGGAACCACGCCATTTGGCTGCTGTGGTTCCCGGACGCTGCAACCGGCAGCGGCGCGAGACTGCCCCTTCTGGGTGGTCTGTAACGTGCCATAGTTTCTGCTACTCCAGCCTGCCATGGTTCCTACTGACATATTGTACTGTTTAGAATGTTGGACTAACACAGTGGAAAACAGATTCCAATCCGAACTCAATCGAGAGGCTCTCCAAGTGATCTTGGACCAGTTGTGGTCTTGCCTAATGTACCTCACAGGGTTACTATCAATATAAAGATAGGGAGAAACACATAGGAAAATGGAGGAAGACTAACTGTAAATATAGCAAATAAATAAACGTACACCATTTTGCTGTAGCCCATTGTCACTTTAAAGGAAAAAACCTGGAACAAGATCTTTTCACTCCACTGCTTTTCCATGATGAACAGACAAACTGGAAATATTACCTATCATAAGATTGTATGCATCCATCACACTTAGATGGACTATGGCCACAGGGTTTATGCAGATATTCAAGTGTAGTGGTCAAGATGAAATACAAAGCTGACAGTGGGTGGCGGAGATTATAAGAGGGTGAAAGTAAAGAGAAGGAGAAATTAGGACAGATCAAAACCAAAGTTTCCTTTAGGCCAAAAATGGAAGCATGCATATTCTCTGTATTTTATTAATATAGTACCACAGGTCTTCCTACTGCTTTCAGGTACTTGTATTGCTCACTGGCAAAATTAATTAAATATTTATATCCCATCCTTTATCTGAATATCTCAGGGTGGCTTTCAATAAAATCAATTTAAAACAATAAATAATTGCAAAAGATTGAGATATATATTAAATAGTTTCTCAGTTTAAAAACAAACAGTTTAAAACTGGCTAAAACAATGCTGAATAACTGGTGATTAATTGCTTCTAAATGATGTAGCACTAAGTTTCTGCTGTTTCGCTTCTGATGTTTGAAGATTGCTGACAGTTCAAGAATATGGACTAGTATGCACTTCAAGCACAGAGAATTTTTTTAAAATGCATGGGTGCTGACAGTAAAATTCTTCCTTTCACTTTGCTATTTTTCTATAGCACAGAATAGCTGTGTCAGACCACAACTCCCATCATCCCCATCTAGTGTAGTCAAAGGCTATACATGATGGGGAAGTTGGGAGATGTGGCCCAACATATCTGGAGTGGTGCCAGGAGAACCATCAGTTTTCCTCTTGGACCAAATTACAAGTGAAGTTAATTTGGTGAATGCAATTATAATGCACTATTTCTGTTATATAAACAGCAGCTGCAGAGAATCTTATGCAGCTGTTGAACTGTAAGGAGTTTAAAAAAAATAAAATAAAATGTGCCCTTTCCCTCATTCCTGCCCTGGAACAACAAAACGCCTCTCCAAAACTGCAATCTTCATTTCAAAGAAAGCCTCCCTTGAAATGAAATGCAAGAGAGCCAATTGAAGGTTTTTTTTGGCAAACAGCAATGGACAGATGAGATTTTACCTCATCTCTTCCTGTGGTAGGAAGAGAATGAGTTAAACTTCTTTTTCTCACCCCACATGTTTACAGTGGTGCAGTTAGGACTGGAGTTCCATGGCCTTGCAGACCTTAGAGATCATAAATGACCACCCAGAAGGCAGATGACAGTTCCAATGGCAAATAGGCTGGGCACAACCATCTGGGGTAGCGTGGCTATTTTGAGGCCCACCAGGGCTGATGTTGGTCCCTATAGCATTCTGCATATTGAATGGGATGTTATGTGCCTCACATTTGTATCCTCCTTTGTATCCTGGTGATGGGGGGGGGGGAAGGAGAGTGGGATGGGGAAGAGAGAGAGAGAGAGAGAGAGAGAGAGAGAGAGAGAGAGAGAGAATGAAAATTAGAACTCAGGAAAGTTTTGGGCTATAGCTCCCCCCCCAGCTATGGGAACTGTAGTCCATAAAAAGGAGTGTTTCCAAGTTCTGACAGATATTAATCAATGCAACTGCATGAGTATTTGTAGTCTCTTTGGGATGCTGGCTTTGAGGACTAGTATCACACCACAGAGTATGTGTGTGTTTCCCGAGGTACACGAAATGCTTTTTCAACAGACCATTTTTGTGGATTGTAACACATAAGGAGCCGAACTGGAAAACCAATTCCATCTTGTCTTCACTCTGTCCTCCTCATGACCTAAAACAAGGTACCTTCCCCCTCCCTGTGTGACATTTTCTGTTTTAAGTTTGACAAATTTGAATCCAGTCATTTGAAAAAACAACAACACATAATGTCAACATTTCGTTGACAATACAATAAGAAAGAACAGCTTCCTATGTTGCTAGACCTTTCCAATCTGAAGATGCAGACTCAATTTCACTTCTGCTGCTTCACCTGCATTGAAGCAATAAAGCAATAAAAAACCCCAGAACATTGAATTTCAAATGAAAGTTCCTGCCTTCATTGGAATGGGTGAGGGAGGAGACATTTTAATGATCTCACATTTCTCATGAGGAAAGAACAGCAATTATGTTTCCCACTGTTCTTCAGGCATAAGAAGAATTACACAGTAAGTTTACATCACTAATTGCATTACCAAAAAATGAGTCACTTGCCTTCATGCAATGAATGCTATATAGAGTTTGACCCCGAGAAGCAAAAGGAAATAAAAATTAGAGAAAGAAAACAAAACCAGAGTGAGGAAAAAAAAAAGTATTTTATTTTCATCTGACATGGCTATGTGAACACAATCCTGTACAGATGAGGTTAATTTGCAAGCAGACCAGTACTGTTTGATGATGGAGTCATGAAAACCATCCTTGCATATAGTCAATAGCATCCCAGATTACAGAGTGTATTGACATAGAAAGGTGATCTGATGTAGAGTTCAGGAAGTAGTTTATAGTAAATACGTTATATTCTCTGAGCAGGATCAAATATTTACACAACAGACAAGATGGGAAATCAACCATGTCAACAAATTTTCACTTTTAGATATACATTTGATAACCAACAAGATATGCCATATATTGTGAGGGAAAGTTTAAAAACAAACAATCCCTGGGTCACCGGCTGTTTATCTGATCTGAAAAAAGGCCTTCTTGAATCTGTCTTATAAGGGATTCAAGAAGATCTTGAATGTAAAAGCAATAAAAGCAGAGACTCAGATTTGCAGAACAAGGGCAGCACTACTAATGTGTGTAGAAACAGTTTTTTTGGGTTGTAGGTCTCTGGTGATCACTACTAAGTGGGAATGGTTGTGTGCTATTCAAGAAGAGTACAGATAAGGATTGCTGAGCAATTCCATCTGCTATGCGTATCTCCATGAAAACACAATCAGAGAGCAATTTTGCCAGCATCTGAGTGTGGGGCATGGATAGAAGAAAAAGACCTGGTAAGGGATGAATTGAAGGAGAAAGGAAACCACAATTCATCCAGTTCATCATTGGAGGTAGGGCTGGCTCAACACAGTTTGCTCACTGACACAAAGGACAAGGGGGAATTCCATGCCATTCCATGTACAGAAGTCAAGTGGCTAGACATTCAAACATTACTTCAACAATGACAATGCAATATGGTCCTCCCATACTCCTGAGGACAGTAAGCTAGTTTTGGGGAGAAGACCACCTTTGTGGCACACACAGCTTTGGTCCCTAAGAGAACAAAATATCTAGAGGGCTCAGTTGAATGTGCCATTGCTTTTGCCAGTCCCCACCATTTGCTACCTCATTATAATTCTGGGAGAATCATACTCTCTGGGGGTTTCTGGGCATTCTAGTCAAAAACACACTTTTCCAAAGGTCTGGTATTGCCAAAGATAGCAGGAACCTACATTCAAAGACACCTATCTGCTGTCATCTTGTGTTGTCCTGACCTTCTACTGTATAATTCTGTCTTTCTAAGCCTACAGCTACAGAAATATAATGACAAGCCAAATAGGACTTTGTTGTTATGTGTTTTCAGGCTGACCCCCATTTACAGCAACCCTGGCATATGGTTTTCTTGGCAATATTAGATTTTCCGTTGCTGAGGCTGAAAGAGTGTGACTTGATCAAGGTCACCTAATGGGTTTCCATGATTGAGTGAGAGTCCTAGATCAGCACCCAACCAATACAACACACCGGCTTTCACTAATAGAACTTATTTCTAATTAAATACACATATAATTGGCCAGCATAATAGCTGTTCAGCTGAACTGGTCATGGACAATATATTCAGCATGTTTTTTTTAAAAATTCCTCCAAATTTTAAAGTAATGCATCCATTAGTTGAATTTGATATAGAAACAAGATTTCAGAGTATGTAATGTGACATGCCAAAGCCCATGATCTGATCATTTTACAGGTACAAAAAAGCCTACATATTTGTACTCCAAACAAGACTTTCAGGACTTACTCCTTGGTAAATGTGCCTAGGATAGGAGCCTAAAGCATAGCCAAAGGTTGTTCTGGGCAAATATAAACAAGACAAAATGGAGTCTCTGGTTTTTGTTTTTTTTTTGGGGTATGTTTTCTGTTTCTCATTATGAGTTTTGTTTTTATTTTGAAAGAGAAAGAACATATTCTCAGCTTCATTTGAATTGATGAATGCCACTGAGATTTTGCGTAGCTCCTGCACTATCTGAGATTTCAAGGCAAAGTGGAACACAATAAACTAGCAACAATGGTTTAAAAAAGAAATAAGAAACTGTGGAAGAGAGAAACCTAGCTGACAAAAAAAGTTCTGCCTTAGGGTGAATTACAAAATCAGAATGGTTTTTGACTGTTTTTTTTTAAATGAAAGAGATGCATTATAAAATGGGACACTTTCAAGGAGGGACTCAGACTAATCTTGATTTATGCTCTAGTCTGTTGCTGCTGTGGCTGCTTTTGCTGCTACTGCTGCTATTGTTGTTGTTGTTGTTGTTGTTGTTATTATTATTTGCAGAATGAGAATGGAAGGAGTATTGCTGTCCCAAGGAGCCTCCAAATTAAAAGAGAGGGAGGGGATACAGATAGATGGGGGGGGGGGAAGTAAAACAAGAGAAGAAAATACTTCCAGTTCAATTATATGTGTTTAGTTTTAGTTTTAGTTTTAGCAGAGGATCTGGACTAAGGAGTTAGGTCAGTGGCAATTAGTAGTTTTGATGGCACTGGAGTGGTAAAACCACTCCAGGGTTTATTCCAAACTTTAACAAACTATCCAAGGTATTACAGTATTACAATAATCCAAACATGATATAACCAAGGCATGTACCAGTGAGGCTAGATCTGGTGTCTCAAGGAATGGGCACAGTTGGTACACAAGTTTTAAATGTGCAACAGCACTCCTGGTCACCACAGAGATCTGGGCCTGCAAGTTAAAAGCTGAGTCCAGGAGTATCCCCAAACTGCAAACCTGAATCTTCAGGGGGAGTGTGACTCCATTTAACACAGGGTGGATCTCTATTTTCTGATCTGCCTTCTGAGTGACCAAGAGCACCTCTGTTTTATCTCGATTAAGTTTCAACTTGTTTGCCCTCATCCAGTCCATTACTGATAGCAGATGCTGGTTTAAGACTAGGACAGCTTCCTTGGATTGAGGTGGAAAGGAGTGATAGAGTTGAGTGTCATTGGCATATTAATAACACCACATTCCAAAACTCCGGATGACCTCTCCCAGTACTTCATATATGTTCAACAGCATAGGGGAAAACACAGAACCCTGAGGGACCCCACAGGTCAATGGCCAGGGGGTCGAGTAGGAGCCCCCTAGCACCACCTTCTGGGTTTGCCTTTCCAGGAAGGAATGGAGCCACTGTAAAACAGTGCCCCCAAGTCCCATTCTAGCGAGGTGCTCTAAAAGGATACCATAGTTGATGGTATCAAAAGCCACTGAGAGGTCCAGGAGAACCAACAGGGACACATTCCCCCATAGAGTTCCCTGCATAGGTCATCCACCAAGGCTGTGTTTGTTCCATAGCCAGTCCTGAAACCAGACTGAAATGGATCTAGACAAACTGTTTCATCCAGAAACCCCTTGAATTGGGAAGTCATCACACATTCTAAAACCTTGCCCAAAAAAGGTAGGTTGTGGACACTGGCCAATAATTTTTCATTACTGTGGGATCTAGGGATGGCTTTTTAAACAGAGGCCTCACAACTGCCTCCTTTAGGCAAAATGGACTCTGCCTTGTTGTAGGGAGGGACTGACTATCTCCTTTATCCACTCAGCCAGTTCCCTCTGGCCTGTTTAATACACCAAGAAGGACAAGGGTCCAAGACACATGTGGAGGGAGACAAAGGGGGAGAGTAATTTAAAACAGTGTACTCAAAATGGTGGTCCACTGATCTGTGCCCTCAGTGAGCCATCTGAAACCAATGCAATTTCCAGGAAAGACGAAACAGTTGTAGACAATGAGAACGAATATGGTACCAGTCTCTGGTATATAAGGGGGGAAATGGCCTTTAGATAGGATGAGGAGCATTGCTTTAGAAGAGATGGTTGAGGGTGTTTTTCATTGTTTGGCATTTAAACTGGTACAGTGAAGTGGGAGAATGCTGTGCTTGTGACTATTATATTGAAGAAATAACCACTCTGGAAAATGGTAGTAGAGCAAAAATTAAAAAGTTCCTTAATGAAATTTAGAGATAGTGCAAGAAGACAAAGAATGCTAAACACAGCTAAAGAAACCATCAGTGGCTGCCTTTGCCTGTTGAATGTGGAGGATCAAGAAGAAGTAGGAAATGTCCTCAGAGAAGGAGTGAGAAATGAAGTCGAAAATCCTAATCTACATATGAAACTAGAAAAAAAATGAAGGGAAATACACCAAGATTTCTGTCTCTCTATTCCTGTTCATCATTACATGGAAAGTGTCCTATTTCAGCAGAGAGATAATAAGGGTCACTGGCAGAAGATATGAGATGGATATGACATACAGGAGTACAAAGTTTTGGTATGGAGAAGCAGAATGTAATGTCATCACTAGATGTTAATATATATATATATATATATATATATATATATATATATATATATTTTAATATATATATATATATATATATATCACTTTTTACCAACTTTTCACTTCAGCCACATGAAACTATATATGTAAATGCATTTAGGTTGTGTGTATGATATAATTTAAAGGTATAATTTTAATTTTGCTAGTTGTTCATGTCACAATTACCATGACATTTAGTTATTTGCAGGAATTACAATTAATGAGTAACTTTAGTAAAAAAAAAAACGTGACTAAGGATTCAGTATGGTATGGTATGGGAAGTCAATGGGGGGAGGTGACACCATGAGTGACCCCACCAGGTGATGCCAACCATAGTGATGCCACTAGAGGAAATCACTGGGGATTCCTATGAGGACAGTTCCAGTGGAGCAGACACAATAACAAAGACCAGATTGCAGAAGGGGCCAATACAGAGGAAGAGAGAAAACCATATTCCTGGGATTTGACAGCAAAGAGTCTATTTTCCCTGCAGCCACAGCACTGGCTCTGTACAAGGGAGGGACTATCTCAGGCTGCAGCTACTGGTCATCACAATAGCTAACATCAAAGTGTTAGATCTTTGTTATTACTGTATTTTACAATCAGGTGGGAGAAGCAGCAGCTAATGTGAAAATTTTTTTGGGAACAACATAATTTGGCTGGTGGTAGGTGCTCTGACTGTCCAAGGTCTTGGGTCAGCCTTGCACAATCATCACATTATGCAAATAATTTCTGGCATCAATGTATCAAGGCTGTAAAGACTATACTATACTGATTCTTCCTGGTAAAAATGTACTTAATGGAAACTGAAATGTTTGTCCTATGGCTATTGTTATAAGATCACAGTGTCCACATTCTGTTTCTTTATCAAGTGGGCTTGTTCACACTAACAGGAGATGCAGTGATGAAACTGTCCCAGGGATGCAGTGTTTTCAAACTCCTCCCCAACCCCATGTTTCTGTTGCATAGCAGCTTACTTTATTTGAGCAAATATTGCCGTAAGATTCAGAAGGCTCAATTCTCTCTCAACAAAGCAAGGGAAGAAAGGGCAGCATATCTGAAAATCCACAGGCTGGCCCTTGTAGCCTCCCACATCTCAGCATGTGCATCCATTTTGTAAAGAACATTCTCTTTGAATAAAAGTTACACCCCAGCATTTCGCTATTGTTTGTTCAATATTTCTGAATGTGCACTTACCCTTTGTTAGAAATCTTCATGTTACATGACCGGGGGTGGTTAGGGACAATTTATATTAAGCAATTAAAAAAAAGGAACTATGTACACTTATTACTACATCCCTGACAAATAATACCCTTGTACTGACAGTCAGAGGCAAGAAACTTCTACACAAAAGTTCCTTTGATGTATTGAAAAGCTACGTGGGTTCAATTTATCATGGCAATTCACTGAGAAGAAGCTTCTCCAAATGCTGTGCAGTCCTGGTGCTGATCAGCATGGTGGCAGGGTTGGGGTGAGGGTGTGGAATATATTACAGTTGTAGGACTGTTGATGTTTTTCAAAATTAGACCTGTGAAAAACATTCACAGGGATTAGTATGTGAGTGGAAATCATGATTTTCAGTCCCTCTTGTCACAATGCAGGATAAGGATGAGGAACGTTTGGGCCATCTAGATGTCTTGGACTACAAATCCTACAGTCCCTTACCATTGGCCATGCTGGTTGGGGCTGAGAGAAGTAGGTTAAAACATCTAACAGCCCAAGTCCCTATCCCCTGATATAGATGACTACTATAGATGGCAAAACTACACTGAATACAGGACACTAACAGGTGAATTTTTCTACCTGTTAACTCTCTTTAAGTATTTACAGTGAAGGAAGTGATTTGGGTTTGACAGGAGCAGCAGCAGTGGGAGGATATAATAAGATGTATTTTACCCTGTGCCATGTGCAATACACACACACTCTCTCTCTCTCACACACACACAGGAAATGGGAAACAGACTGTAATTTATAGGTTTTTCCTGTTTTTTCCTGTTGTTTCTCCAGCAGCTGTGGCTGGTGAAATGTCAGGAAAAAACCTCTTCTAGAACATGGCCTCATAGCCCAGAAAACCCCACAAAAAACTATGGATGCCGACCGTGAAAGGCTTCAGCTTCAGACTGTAATTTCTTCTGCTTCCCAGCAAATGTGATTTGAAGAACTGCCAATTATGAGTTGTACTAGCACAAAGGGAATATTTTCTCTTTCATGTTGGTGATAAGAGATACCTTCTTTTACTATATCCTACATAGCAGTCTTAGTGCTACAGTTTATAGGCTTAGCCTATAAACTAATCGCTTAAGACTGCATAACATACTGGAAGAGTGTCCTTGAATGTCCATTATATAACAAAAACTAGACAGCAGTGATAAATTTACTGGAACTGCAATGTAAAGGTCAACTTAACTCAACATTGCAAGCTTTTCATAGAATGTAACATTCACACTAATCAACGTAGTAACTCATGCAAGGTATCTATGCAAATCAAGCAGTAAATATTACATCAACATGTAATTGATTGCCCTCAAATAACAGAGTAAAGGGACAATGGAAAAGGCTTCCAAGTAAATCATGGGGATGCTTAAAATTGTGTAATACATAGAATCAGAAATTATTTACCCAGTGATTTGCAAACATGTGCACTCATACTGACTCTTACCATTATGTAATGTAATATTTCTTGCCATTTTCAAATTATGAAGTATTCATTAAAAAATCTCATTGGCAATGGATGTTGAGAATCTGTTTATTTATAAATATTTTATTCCTGTGGCCTAACTGTGATAGGCAAATTTTTCTATAAATCATGTCACTGAATTTGATCTTTGGAAGAACACTTTGACCTTGTGACATATTTCACTATTTCACCCAAACAGTGGGGATGTGGAATCCTTCATGAACGAGTTTATTTTCCAGTGACAATGACATCTGTATTAAGTTAAAAAGGTAAAGATTTCCCCTTTGACAAGGTTGTCGAGTTGTGTCTGACTGTAAGGGACAATTCTCATCTCCGTTACTAAGTCGAAGAGTCAGCACTGCCAAGGACAATTCTGTGATTATGCGGCCAGCATGGCTGCACAGAATGCTGTTACCTTCCCACCAAAGTGGTACCTATTTATCTACCTGCATTTTTGCTTGCTTTCAAACTGTATTATGTTAGTAGATACTATTGCATTGTTTGGTATTCTAATAGATATTTTTTCAGTACATTAAATATATCATGTATGCATTAAATATACAGCTTGCCAAAGAAAGGATCAAACCTGCTATGTACAGCTAGAGGAAGCTTCAGTCTCCACCCAGCCCTTTTCTGTTTACATCTACTTCTCTCCTGTGTACAAGGGGATGAAAATCCAAAACTCAATCGGAGACACTGCATACTAATGTAATTCATTTAACATTAAATGTAATAGTTTTTTGTGGGTTTTTCGGGCTATGTGGCCTTGTTCTAGAAGAGTTTCTTCTTGATGTTTTGCCAGCATCTGGTGAAACGTCATGTAATGATGATACACTGAAATATAATGCTAACTGTAAATCTATTAAATTTGAGGAAAGTTACAAAAATATTTGCCTCCTATATGGGAAACTGATGAACAGTGATAAAAATCAGAGACAGAAATGTGTCTATAATGAAAGAATATTATCAGGTTAGCAACATAGGAACTAACTACATTGGCGATGATGATGATAAGAAAGATGATGGTGACTGCACAATCATATGGTACCTCTCTATCTTATCTGTAGAAAGAGTAGAATCATAGAATCACAGAGTTGGAAGAGACCTCAAGGGCCCTCAAGTCCAACCCTGTGATGCAGGAATACACAATCAAAGCACCATCCAACTTCTGTTTCAAAACCTCTTGATATGGCACCCCCATTGTAACTCTTCTGTACTCAACACTCTTAGTTTATCTGGAATAAACTATAATAGTGGTGAGAATTTGTGGATCTCCAGAATCTGTTGAATTCTAACTTCACTCAGACCTAGTCAGCATTGTCAACTGCAACGGAGGGTAGGAATTGGAGTTCAACATCTGGGGGTCCACAAATAGTCTATCTGTGGTCTGTAGCCAGCTTTGATGTGAGAAACACCGTTCAGATCAATTCACTGTCCATACTGGGTTAGGTTGCTTTCGGCTCTTATTACTGCTATCCTACCTTAAAGAAAATTCAGGGTGGTAGAAAGCCACTATAATTGTTTAAATCTTGGACTAGGATTCTGGGAGACCAGGGTTCAGATCACTACTTAGCCATGGCAACTCACTGGGTGATCTTGGTCAAGTGACATCCTCTAGCTGCAGGAAGAAATTTTGCTAAGAAAACCCTAGGATAATGTTGCTATAAGTTGTGAATTTGGTGTGATTCACAACTTTGCTGTGAAGACACATAACACCACCACCAAATAAATTTGACATCATTAGCTTGGACCCAGTGTTTCTCTTCCATAAAAGTTCCTTCCATTTGATGAAGGGAGCATGATCCAGTAGAATTCCCCATTGGAAGCAGGGAGATAATTTTAATTGATTCCTCCTTCCTCTGCAAGTAAGGTGTCCATATGCCCATGATCTGTGTAGGCTGTCTTCTTATCACTTGTCTGTAAGGCTACATTGTGGAGGGTACAAGGGGCTGAAGGGGTTAGGAGGAACCAGGCAAAATACCTCCTGGGAGCTCTGAGTTGATACATCTATATGAAGTCCTTTTGACATTATCATAATAATTTTATTCTTCTACTTTCCCCCAATGGATAAGAAATCATCTCTGGTTTAAAGCTTGCAGACTTTTAAATCTCAGAGGTAAGTAGGAGTGACTCACAATTCACCAGCAGCAACAGCTGCCATTCCTTTCCTTCATCTCCATTTATGTCTAAACATTTTAAAGTAGCTTTTTAATAGCAATAATCCCTGATCTTTATGTGGGTCCTGAGGCTGCCATCTAATTTTGAGATATTTGCTTTATTCTTTTCTTTTTATGTTAGTTGAGCCTTGGGACTGAATTCTATAGCCTTGTATTGCTTTTTATATTTGTTTTGTGATAACTGAATGCATGTTGTTTTGGCGGGTTAGGTAAAAACCCACTCTAGCTTTCAGGAAATCCAAGATTGATAGCATCTTTTGATGTCAGGCAGGGAGCTGTTTCTTCTCTGAGTTCTGTTGTTGTGCTGTGCTCAAATGACCTCAGCTACTTTAGTAGTCTTATAGTCCAACAGAGTCCTTTCATTATGTTAAATTGCTTAGCACTGTTTTGATGCCAACTGATGTTCACTGCAGTCTAGATAGATTGTATTTTTTCTCAAGTCTTGTTAGGAGTATGTAAAAAACACCAAAAGATAACAATGGGCCTTTTAAAATTCTCTTTGCTATTAAGATATCTAAAAGAGAAAAAGCATTGGAATGGCCAACATTCAATTCCTTTGCTTGATGTAATGCACCCTAAGTGAAAGAATTCAAAGATACAGCCATGTTAGTCTGGAAAATCACTATGCAAAGAATTTTGTAGCACCTTTGAGACTAACTGAAAGAAAGAAGCTGGTAGCATGAGTTTTTGTAGACTTGAGTCTATCTCCTCATGCTATCTACCTTCTTTCTTTCAGTTACGGGCAAAACAGATGGCCCTGAAGGTGCGGCATCATGCCACCCCTTTGATCGCCAGATCGGGGCTGTAACAACTGCATGCCGTGGCCCTGATCTGATGTTTTCCTGGCTCAAAAAGAAGCAGCAGAAAGCTTTGCAGTGGCAGTGGTAGTGCCTTTTCAGCATGTAAATGCTGCACAAGGTAAACGACATGAAGTCACCGCACATGCAGTCAGCCATATGGCTTCTTGACAGCCTGGGGTGTGTGCACTATCTTAACACCATGCCCCCACTTCAGTGGGAAGCCAGCTTTTACTGCCAGTCAGTTTTGTCCCTTAGTCTCAAAGAAGCTGTAAGATCCCTTTGCACCTTAGTTGTGTTCTGGAACACCAGGACACATGCAGTGGTGTCCAGTGGCCCTCATAATCAGTGAGGTGTTGAATTTTCTCTTGGTTTTAACCCAACTTTTACAGGAACTCTCACAGAGTCTGAATCTATTCCCAAACTAGATCCCCAGACTATTTATACCTCTACTGACTTAGAAATCACCAGTCAGGGAGGGTACCACTTGCCCCATCTTACTCCAATTGTGAGGGAAACAGGGTTTCCAAGCATAATAGACTGGATGAGGGAAAACAAATTGAAACTTAATCCAGACAAGACACAGGTGGTCCTGGTCAGTTGTAAGGCAGATCAGGGAATAGAGACTTTGCATGTGCTGGATAGGGTTATAATTCCTCGTGAAACTTTAATATTAGCATAGTAACTATTGGGAACCCACTAGGGCTTCTGGGGCCAAAGAGCCCAACATGACCTCAACATGATAGAATTCACCATGGAATTTTTGTTGCCTTGGGTTTCTTTGGGTTAAACCCTTTACCTGAAATAACTCATCTATGAGTATGTGCTCAGCCTACAGGTCTTGGAGAAGCTATTTTTGGAGGTAGCCATATTCGCTGGTGGATTCTGAGAACTGTAATCCAAAAATCAACTTTGACAAGCTCTACTCATCCATGAGCATCTCTTCCTGATAGATATTCCTGATAGATATTCATCCTTTGTGTATGTTCTAGGCATAAGCATGCACAGGACCCATATTTTGTACATGCTTCAAGTGAGCATGTATAGAACAGTTGAAGGTATTTAAGCATCTACTGCTACCTCCATACCCATCCCTTCTTTCCTCCTAGTGGATTGTGTCTTTAATTACTGTGCGCCCGCATTATACACGGACGCACTATATGCAGCTTTCAGCATACGCTGAAAGCCATGAGGGAGCCACACAAGAGCACGCGCGGTGCAAGGGGTGGCGCGTCCCATTTAGATGAATGGGGCATGTGCCGCCGCACCACCGTGCCACTGCCGCATGCACAAGCCCGATTACTTTCAATGGGACTCGAGCATACACTTTTTTTTTATGCGGGGAGGGGTCCAGAACGGATCCCCCGCATAAAAAAAGAGTGCACTGTAATTAATTTATATTTGTGAAGAATTTGTCATTATAACAGTCAGGAGAAAGATTGCCTGTGGAATGGAGAGACTGATATGTGGTCTATTGTCACTACTGTGTGTGGCGTCCAAAACTGCTCAGAGACACTACCACATTCTGTATTGTAGTATGTGAAATTGTTCTGAAGGAAGCAACAAGTTATTTCGTTGTGAGAACATGTTCTAGAATGCTGAAGTTGGGGGTTTCTTGCTTTTCTCCAGGCAGAATGCACATAATTATAACCCGTTCCCAATGCGAAATTTTGCAGTACTATTCTAGAATAAAAATGAATGTGGTGACCCTTAACAATAGCAAGTACATTTTTATGGTTTACAGAGGCGGGTTACAAACCGCGTACTAGGGTTAGGAAGGGCCGTATTAGGGTTAGGAAGGTTCTTACCTTCCTGACGGCCCTTCCTCCCAGTACGCGCAGAGCGCGTACTTTTTCGCGGCGCCCATCCACATGGGCGCCGCCATTTTGACGTACTGGACGCTGTGCATCCAGACGTGTCGCGGCGGAAGTGACGTCGCGAGGGCGCACTCCACCCCTCGCGGCGCCACTTCCACGTTCCAAAAAGGAGCGGCATTTCGCCGCTCCTTTTTTGCTGCGCAGGGAAGCCTCGCGGTCTGGCAGCTGGGGCTTCCCTACGCAGCAAATGGCGGCGGCGGGAAAACGGCCCCTTGAGGGCCGTTTGTAACCCGCCAGAGTATAAGCTAATTTCCCCCAACAAGCTGGGTACTCATTTTAGGGGCCCATGGAAGGATGCCAAGCTGAGTCAACCAGGAGCTTCTGGCTGATAATGAACTTACAACCTTGTGGTTTGTGAATGAGAGACCGCAGTACAGGCATTTAACCACTATGCCACTAGGGCTCCATAAGAATCATTATTAATGAGGACCAAAGGAAGATACATACTGATAATATTGGGAATGATATTTCTTAAATGATTAATATAAAATCAAAATACTTAAAACATGGACAAGCTAGGACTCTTTAAAAAATTATTGCCCAAAGTTACAACACAATTCAATGTACGCTAGAGTTTTATAGCTCATTTTGCTTGTTTACAGGTCAGTCAGTGTTAATGAAGAGCTAAAGTACATTAATGCTATCTAGATATTGAATGCTTTTCTAGCTATTAGCATACAAAAGACTTTACAAAATGTTCAACCAGTTAATGATTTCATTGTCCTGTACTTTCAAATGTGTTGATTTTCCCCTATCTTCAAGTTCTATTTGGTATTATACCCAGAAGCACTTTCCATATCCTGTGGATAAATTACTGTTATTGCCATCCTGTGTATATCTGTGTTGGGAGAGGGAGAGAGAGAAAGTGAGAGTGGATACACACACACATATACACACACCAGATGAATGGCAATTTACAGCCGCTTACATGAAAATGTGTGAAGTACAGCCACAACATTGCAGAGGCTAGAATTCTGAATGGAAAAAGTGAGCAAAAATAAAGAATTTCGTGTCCATTCCTGAAAGAACAAAACAAAGAGCCCTGCTGGATTAGGCCAAATGATCCTTTCTTCCTCAGTGGTCAAACAGATGTTTCCAAAAAGTCCACAAACAGGCCTTGAAGTCAATAGCCACAACCTGTTGATTCCTCCCCAGAATAACTACAGCCTTCTGAGGCTAGTATTAAGTAATCAAGTAATTAAATAAGTTAGTTCATTATATGCCTTTGCATGCCATGTAATGTGTAGTTTGTTTCTAAAATTATGAGCAGTAAAGAATTGTTAAGACTAAAGAGTAGAAGTCTTTGATAGGCAAATAAGCCTAATGAGGAAAAGAGCAGAAAGAATGTAGGCCAATATCTAGGACAGAGGCAAAACTAATTGACAAGCTGGCACTTTTTCCAAAGGCTAGAAGAGTGGGCGTCAGCTAGGTTCTAGCTGCTTCGGGTAGGAAAGAATAGTAGACTGGCAGAGCTATGGCATTCTCTGGCCACTATCCAGGGTGAGCAGGAAGGCCTGGATACAGCAAAAGAACTAACAGAGCAATTGCAAAATGGAGACCATACCCTTCACGTGTCCTCATTTACCAGGAATGGTCCTGATCAATCCTCAGTGGTCCCACTTTTTTCAGCTGCTCTCTCCTCCCCCTACTTTCCTCCTACATCTTTGGCTTACTTCCAAACTGAGTTCAAAGTGCAAAAGTCATTCGCGTTTAATTAACTCTGCGGTGGGAATTGGGGGACAGAGACGTGCCCTTCTCAGTAGTCCTGGGCAAAAAACAAACTTCTGTAGTCTCTCCTAGTTTGTCTGTTCTTCCTTATTTATTAATAACTTATGGCATCTTGATCACACTCTGGGGTCACCAAATGTGTTCCAGTTTTCACCTGTGAAACATTGGAAGGTATGAAAGAAGTGTAAGGAAACTTCAGAAATGGCATGTGAGAGCCAATGTGGTGTACTGGTATGAGTGTTGGGTTAGGAAACTGCAAGACCAGTGTCTGAATCCTTAAGTGAGCCAAAGAAACCCAGTTGGTAACTCTCAGCAAATCACACACTCTCAGCCTCAGAAGAAGGCAAGGGTAAACTTCTTCTGAATAAATTTTTGCAAGAAAAGCCTAAAAAAACTGCACAATAGGTTTGTGTTATGGTCACCATAAGTCAGAAACAACTTGCAGGCACACAACTGTCAGGATTTGAAAGGGTTAAAACACAGCACACAGGGAAATGCTTGATGTGTGTGTGTATGGCCATGAGCCTTCAGCAGAGTGGCAAGTCTGATCTAGCACAGCTGAAGCTCATTGTGTCAAGGACTCATCAGTGTCTAAGTGCATGTAGCCATGGATGATGAAACATGTGTCTGGATTGCAGAGGAGACACATGGCATGGCTACACACCTGAACTCACTGGGTTTGGGAGACCACATGGTCTGGAGACTATATAAGCCCAGGGGTTGCAAGTGTGTGGTGTGGGTTTGAAGTAGGAGTTGGATTGGTATGTTGTGGAGTTTGAGAGATCTAGTTTAGTATTATAGCACTGTGAATAAAGAGCACTTTGGGGACTTTTGTTTCTCTGGTGGTTTATCAGAAGAAGCTACAGCATTGGTGTGCTGTGTGTCCCTGGAGGTTCCTGCATTGCTGCAGTTCCTGGAAGACATCCAGTTGCTGTCATCCCAACTTGGACTTTGGAGCCAAGCTTTGGCTTCTGGAAATTTGCCAGCTCTGCTCCAAGGGTCTGATTTAACCCCAGGACTCGTTGGAGTTGCTGACAAGGGTTGTTGGACCCCAGCAGTTGCGCTGACAACAACAGCAAGATGATATGTGCATCCTTTAAAAGCAGGAGTGGGAAAAGTAAGATCCTGGGGCTGTCTGTGATTCCAGGTGATTTTTGTGGCTCTTGCCTCTGGATTCCCCAGCTGAATTTCTGGCCAAAAAGAAAGTCAGTTCCCTCTTCCTAGAAGCCTTTAGGAGAGGCAGCTCACCTGTTCAATAAGTTTTTAACTTTAAAAATGCTCATTTTTAAAAGCAAGACAGACTTTCAGCCATAAAACAAAATTGTACAGCTAGATTGGGACTGATGTGTGACAGAAGCAAGTATGAACTAGCTGTAGCTGGTAGTCCAGTGATGTGTATGAATCAGGGAGGAAGTAGGGATAGTCTGGGGGTGGTGGTGGCAGAAACAGATCTGAGGAGTAGTTATTAATTTACTGAAAATTTTAAAAAGGCTTATGACTTTGGTAATATTGGTAATTCTGTCACTTTTTTTTAAAAAAAGCATTTGCCTAGTAAGAATGATAAATGATTTTAATAACCAGATGAATAAATGAAATAAATTATTCAGAGGGGAACTGACATACTAATATTATAAAGCAATTACCTTTTCCAAAAAAAGTCATCTGGAGCCTTACTTACTCCTACTATCGTAGTAATATTGAGATTAATGTTTGTAAAACAGTTAGAAGGTGACAAACACTGTGATTCTCCAGATTACACTGCTTGTCTAGTACACAACTGTTAGAAAGAAAAACAGACATAAATTAAATTCATGGCTTATCTTCATTTCCCATTCATTACTGGGAAAGTCCAACACCATTTTTTAAAGACAAGTAGGTATTCATGGGCTGTTGGAACTGCCAATCATGTTTAATAAAATATAGGCCATAATTTTATCAGTTGGAGGAAAGGGGATATTTGTATCATTAGCAGGGACATTTTCTGAAGCATCAACAGCAGTTCTTCTGTGCATTGCAGAACTAGCACACAGAATTCTCACAGGATTCTCATTTTGTTATCTCCACTGACTAAAACACACAACCCAACACCATAAGTGATAAAAAGCCATGCTGGTGGCAAACACAAGTGAGGAAGATGACTACCCCTGGGAGATGTGGCAGAGAGACAGATTGAATGGCATCTCATGAAGTTCAGTAAAATACAAATATAAAACATGGAGAGATGATGGAAGCAAAATACAAAAGGTATGCCTACAAAAATGGCATTGTCTTTTTTGCAAGAAGTTTCCTGATCCTTGTCACCATATTGAATGAAGGTACTCAAGAGTCTAACAAACTAATAGCAGGAATGTGATTAATAGCACAGAGGTATCTTCAATTATTCAATACATGTGTCTATTTACTCTGGGATACTACAGCCCCAAGTGATAATGCATTTTCACACATCACATTAGACACATTTCTAGAAATGACAGTAGAGATCAATTGCACATTTTGAATCAAGTTTTCTCTTTTTCACATTTATGAGCTCTCAAATTATTATTTTTTTTGAATGGCTCTATAACTCACTTTCCATTTAGTTAAAGGAGTAGCCATCTCAAGAAAACACAATATCCTTTGCTAGAGAAGAATAAGAACTAATAAAAAGTGGCAGCAGTCAGCAGATTTAATTTTGAGTTTTTAACATTAATATTATTGATAATCCTCTCAAGTGTTGTAAAAATTAAAGAAAGAAAAACTTTACCGCTTGTCAGGGATAACTCTGAGCTCAGGATTACATTTGAATAAATTGCAGGCTCTAAGTAGAGGGGGAAAATTAAATGACTTAATTTAAAGCCTTATCTTACTGCATATAATTTAACAAGACCATATGAAAAGAGACAAGGGAAGGGGAAACATTTTCATTCCAATATTATTACAAGAGATTTATATTGCTCTCTCTTATGAAACAGCTGCAAAATTGGTGTATGCCTCTACAGCATGTATTACTCCAATATCCTGATCCAATATATTGGTTTAAATTCCAGCAGTGTGCTGCCCTGAAGACATTTTAACATCTGTGGTAGAATATACTATGGGAGACCAATTAGGGTGGCCACTGACATATGACTAGACAAAGAAGAAACACATAATCAGAAAAGAGGTCACAGATTTGCATTATATTTTTGCATGGTAATTTGTACATGGAGGTATGAATTGGGAAATAATTTGCATAAAATAAAAACCAAGTTTGTGAGGGCTATAAGGAATGTATAGCAGAAACTGCTAAAATGTGAGTTTAAATTTCTGTTGAGAAAGACTGACACAATATGGAATAATCCAAGAGACTTGGGCATTCAAAAATGTAGGTTTCTTTTAGATTAGGAAAACTGTTAACCTTTAGTTCTCTTATTGCTTATCAAGTAGTACAGGGCTCAATCTGTAAAAGACAGTTATTAGACACTACAGTCCTCCCTCTGTCCTCACAGTTTTAAAACTTGCATCCCTTGTTTATGCACGAGGGATGAACGGAGGGGGAAAATTCAACACTGTTAACAGGATCTTCCATTGCACCTGAAAACAGGAAGATAGAGGACAGAATGTTGAGCACAGACAGTGCTGCTGTCTAGTATCCTGCCTTCACTCTGGCACACCCAGTATCTGCTGCTCATGGTAGAACCAATCCTAAGGATGAAGCTTTGTACAGGTATTCCAACATTAAGCATCCTCCATGAATTCTGGTAGGGAAAGAGCCAATTCCATATGTGTAGATACTGCAACAGCTGCAGAGCTCTTTGGGCTGGAAGTCAGCCTGAAGAAAACGGAAGTTCTCTACCAGCCGTCACCTCAGGAATAACTCTACCATTCCCACATCACTGTAGGCACATCTGTGCTTAAGTCCGTCCAGCAGTTCACCTACCTGGGAAGCAGCATCTCCTCAGACGCCAAGATTGATAAAGAGGTCGATCACAGACTGGCAAAGGCATATAGTGCATTCGGAAGGCTTCACAAAAGAATCTGGAGTAACAAACACTTGAGGCGAAGCACAAAAATCAGTGTGTATAGAGCCATTGTACTGTCTATTCTCCTCTATGCGTCTGAAACATGGGCCACCTATTGCCAACACCTACAACTCCTTGAACGCTTTCATCAACGCTGTTTACGCACAATTCTAAATATATACTGACCATGTGACGAATGTTGCTGTCCTTGAGCAAGCAGGGATCACCAGCATTGAGGCCTTGCTACTGAGGATGCAGCTCACGTTTCTAGGATGAAGGACCATCGACTCCCCAAAATAGTATTCTACTGTGAACTCGCCACAGGTCAGTGTAAGAGGGGTGCCCCAAAGAAGAGATACAAGGACTCCCTGAAACAACATCTCATGCTCTGCCAAATTGATCACCAGCAATGGTCTGCCCTGGCCTCGCATCGGGAGGCATGGAGACACATTATCCACGATGCTGCAGCCTTTTTCGAAAGCTCACGGCGAACGAGTCTCGAAGAGAAACGACAACTCAGAAAGAACAACAACCCGGAAACATCACCCAAGGAGACTTTCCGCTGTGCATTCTGCAACCGGACCTGTTTGTCACGGATTGGCCTTTTTAGTAACCAATGCGCTTGTACAAAGTGCGGGATGCGTCCTTCCTGAATCTTCATTCGCGAAGCAAAGCCAGAGAGAGAGAGATACTGGCAATTCTAGGCTATTCCTCATTAATAATTCCATAGCACTTTTGAGGATCATCCTTCACCATGTAAGAAAGAGTTCCCCATAAGCAGTTGCCTGGCCCCAGCGGAGAGATGTGTTCATATACTGACAATTCAGCAGGAGTGTCTGGTGTAGCAAGACATGTGGCAAAGTGCGCCTACTATCTACAGAGACAATGATATAAATTTATTAGCTTTAATCAAGCTTGGAAGAGCAACATGATTATCATCTACCTGACTTGCTATGAGGATGGCTGCTTGTGTATCTTTCATTTAATTACTTGATTTTCCACCCTTCTTTTTCATTAAAATATTTGTGTTGTGAATACGTGAACAAGCATAAATGCTTAGAAATGTGTGGGTGGGGTGTTTTGCAATAGCTTCAGAATAACATAATATTAATCTGTACCCCTAAATTTGGTCATTTAAAATAAAAAAGATGAGGCTCCATTTCTATGCACTTGTGTGGAACATTTAAACCAAATGGAGATCACTTCAGAATCAACATTGTGAATCAAGATGTGAATCTATTATTGAAAGAATGATATCAAAAGCAAACAGAAGATGATTTGGATATTTACAATGGGCTGAAGTAATTTTATTTGTGTCCTCCTTTTATGATACGGTTGAATCCAGCTCCACGACTTCTGCTGGAGTCATCCACTACCTCTACTAAAAGGGACTTGAATAATTAAACAAACACAAAAAGCAAAGTGCAACTGAAATATGGACCAGCATAACATGATAGTAAGTTGGATGCATATGTGAACTGACATGATAATTTATCTGGTATGGCTTAATGATAATTTTTAATGAGTGTACATTTCTTAAGGGAATATCAAAGCTCATCAAGGCTCCTCTGATGGCACCATCATTAACTTCCCTTGTCCTTCTTCAGACACTCCCTGGTGTGATATGTGATCTATCTCATTAATTTCCTTCTGATCCATCTATACAATATAATTGTGCTCAGTTCTATTTTGCTAGTCTGGAATTTATACAAGGTTTCCTGAGATGCGAGAGCTGGACACATGGATGCTGACTTGATTAATCCAATCAAACTGAATTGTAGTGTTATGAAAGAAAGAAGTGGAATTGAATTGTAGTACTATGAAAAAGAAATAAAACAATCAGGATCTCAAGGTATGAACCAAAACTATTATTAGAGCACAAGAGAATTTCTACCACTCCCAGTACAATGAAACCATTTCAGAAATTATGTGTATATGGAATTATTTTTGAATAGCTCAAGAATTCTAGAGGTTTTTGCTAGACAGATAGGTTTTGTCCTATAAAGCCTGGCAGAGCAGGGAACCAGGCTGTCTGAAGGACTGTATTTCCACATATCAACCTGCTTCAGTTCTGAGATCTTTGAGGGAGACCCTTCCCTTGGAGCCCTCATGTACACATTTGGTGAGGATGTGAGAAAGATTTCTCCTTGACTGCTATTCAATTCCCTTCCAGATTGGAGGGTGTATATGACAATTGCCTCCACATTACTATGGTCTTTCTACTGGCAAGCAAAAATGTTTTTCTTCTAGAAGACTTTTGGGATTTGACTGGAGGTTCAGAACAGGACTTTTAACATTGATGATGTGCTTCAAAACAAAAACAAAAACATATGTGTCTTAAAATTGTTTAAAATCCAACATTGTTTTGATATTGTAGCGCATTTATTTATTGCTTTCAAATGACGATCTTTCATATGCTTTTAATCATACTTTTCCAGGTATGGGTCCTGGTTCTGTGAGAAAGGGGGGAGACAAATGAAACCAACACTCCACCTTAAGAAAGCAAAGAAATTACTGGATAGGCAGAAGGTGTATTGGGATGAAAATAGACAGGGGCTGAGAAATATTTAGCAAAAGATGTCTGGATGAAGGAAGAGTTGCTGCCTGGGGGAGAAGTTGACAGAGGGCAGTGGTGTCACTAGGTGCAGTAATTCATGGTATTATCTCCCATTGACTTCCTCACATGCTAGACCATACAGAATCCTTAGGAATGTTTTTTTATACTAATGTCACTCATTAATCATAATTCCTGTATATTACTGAATATAATGGTTATACTTGTGACATAAACAAGTAGCAAAATTAAAATTACACCTATAAATTACAATATCATACACACAGCCAAAATGTATTTACATATACACAGCTTCATGTTGCTGAAGTGAAAATTTGGTAAAATGAAATGTTTCTAAAGAGTTTAATTTTGTTAAAATTAAAATTTAAAAACTGAGGTCTCTTCTTTCTCCTCTCACTAAGCCTCATTCTACTCACAGCATCTCCTCAGCAAATATTAAAGCCCATATCTGCCCAAAGGCAGATGTTTGAGGAGCAGTGGTGTCACCCCCCCTTTTTAGGATGTCATCTGTGTTGTCCACACCCCCTCACCACTTAGTGATGCCACTGGGTGGGGGAATGAAGGGGCAAGTGTGTTAAAGGAAAGCCTCATCGACTGCTCAAAACACTTTATGTCTGTGGATGGGTGTTTTATTATATTGATAAGCAGGAATATGGACTAATTAGTCATTTTCTGATCCATGTCTTATGTGTTTTAACACCTAATCCCATAATCAGCACTTGGCTTTTAGAAAAACAACAGGTAAGGAATACCTGGAGAAATATCTAAACAGTTACAATAAATCCATCCTAACCAAAGATAGGAGTTTATCGTACAGGCCACTGGAATGGGCCTGTCGTGTTACAAAAGGAGACGTGATGGGAATGGGAGGTGGCATAGAACACAGTTTACCGCACAGGAAAACACCACTGCTCCAAGCTCTCATTGCATTCTGGATGCAGTTCCTGAAAATCAGCTCCTGGGGAATGCATCCAGAATGCAATGGGAACTTCCGATGCTGGCACCGGTGTTCTCCTGTGTGGTAAACTGTGTTCTATGCTGCCTTCCGTTCCCATCATGTTCCCTTTTGTAATGCGACAGGCTTGTTCCAGGGCCTGTGTGATGAACTCCATGCATTCCACAGAAATACAGTGTGCCCTTGCCTTATGCGAGGATCCGTTCCAGACCCCTCCGTGTAAGGCAAATAGTGCATATGCTTGAGCCTCATTGAAAATAATGGGGGTCGTGCATGATGCACAGAGCGGCATGTGTGCCATGGGCAAGCACGCCATTCAACTTCTGTTATGCGGCTTTCAGCATAAACTGAAAGCCACATAAAAGGCGCCCGCGTATGGCGCGGGCACACTGTAGTAATTTAAAAATACAATACTCTGCACAGTTTAGATGGTCAATGATAACACTTGTCCCATGAACATTCCTTTTTCAGAGTAGTTTCATCATGTGTTGTTTGGAAATCGCAATGTTACAGCCTTACAAAATCCATCATTGTGCGTGACTTTCTGATGTGCAGTGCTGGATACAGTCGTGTAATTATAAAAACAGCTCATTCCTCCTGTTTGTACATGCATGCTCTCTCGCAGTTCTTCCCTGGAGTAGTAGCTTTGCTTTAAAAGGAAGAAAAAATGTGCTATGCTAGACATACAGATGCATGCAGGAACTTGATTGGTGTATTTCCAGGTAAACCTTTCATTGTGCAATTTCCTTGCTTTGTCAATCAAATTTTAAAGGGGCTTCAAATGTCATATCACACTTGCAGCCCTCCACCCTCTTCCCCACCTCAACTACTTCTGGAATTTCTCTGGCCAAACCTCAAGTCTGTTTAGTAAGGAACCATGGTATAATACTGCAATATCTTCTGACCTAAGAAGAGTGGTGGCTTCTGGAAGCAACCTGAGTATGGATAAAAAGTCAAGCAAAATGGCCAACTTGTATCTAACCAAGCTGTCTATATGATGATGGAGAATACAAGCAATGATGATGCCTAGATTCATTTACTGCATGTTCAAGACTCAAATTGTAAATAAAAACATTGTAGGTTAGCTTCAATGATGATAAGCTCTTCTGAAATTATCATGCAGAAGACAAGGGAGCGGGAAGAGGGCAGGTTTTCATGAAGGACTCAGGAAAAAGAGGATTTTTTTTAAAAAAAAAATAGAGGTTGATTGAGACAACATTTAGGAATTGTTGACAAGTTGCTGTATCAAAAGCACTCATAAGGAAAGGTTAAAAAGTAAAGTAAGGTATGTTTAATTACCACCCCTGTAAATATGAAGAACAACCTGTGGAATAATTAGATCTGCCACTTCCTTTATCTGTTTTTTCACGTGTCATTAATATGTACTACTCCCTGAGAATCAAGAAATGATTTTTTTTAAAGCCTAGAATAAGAGGTTGCCTGCCCTACAGACCTTTTAGATCTTTATTTATACCCCTAGCCCACGGATCCCAGAAAGCCAAATATCATATCAATAACAAATTGCCTCTTAAATATTCCAAATCTGTCTTTTAATTAAATGCATCCAATATATAGTCATTTGTGCAGCAAGTGTACTAATATTTTATGCATTTAAAGCTTTGGGATGCCTGCAGTACATGAAAAGTACTTTATGAACCCTTGCGTTATTGCATATTTCATTATAATGTAATTCTATATTAGGTATTCCATTTATGCACAGACCAAAAATAGTTCATACTCTCTAGCAAATGCAAATTTCAGCACAGAAGCCACAAGGAATGTTTAAAGCTTAACTATTTGTGACACAGACACACTTTTCTGCTTCACTGATAAAGAAACTACTGCTGTAAAACAGAAAACATCAACATGCTTCAGAACTGGATAACAAGGGAAGAAACAAAGCAACGGAGTGTCAGAATATGATAGAACAATCCTTTTCATTAATGCATTAGAAGAAGGTCTTGATCTGTTGTGAGTCTCCCCCTTACCAATCAAGATTTTCTTCGGATTTAGGTAGGGGAGGAAATGTATAGTCCTCTAATTATCACTGAATTGCAACTCCCAGCAGCCCCATACCCTTTAAGTGTTCATAATAGGACAAGTATATTCCCTAGGAAAATGCTGGGTTCCCTGTATAGTGTCTGTTCCAGCAAATGCATGAATTAAGAACTCCAGAATTCAGAACTCCTCAGGGCACCCTATTAATGTATGAAAATGTGGGCAGAAAGCAGTGGAGGGGGCCTAGCAAACAATAAAAACTGGGGAAAGTGGTCATTCTCTCTGGTTTCTGATGCTTCATCAGCAAAACCTAACTGAGCAACTATGAGAAGAGAGGCATGGACAAATTGACAGAAGGCAAAGAGCAGGTCAAAGTTTCCCCCCCCCATCCTCTGCATTTTAACAAAATTCTACAATTTTATTCCATCCTGTGCATCTTAAGAAAATGGGAAGTCTATGTGTTATCAGTGTATGAGAGTTGAGGAATAATGTGTATCTATTTGTGTGAGAAAAGTAATAGGAGTGTATTGGTTCATCTTAGGAGATGGGATGAGTGTGTGTTTCTCTATCTCTCACTGAAAGAGGCAGTGTGTGTGTGTGTGTGTGTGTGTGTGTGTGTGAGAGAGAGAGAGAGAGAGAGAGACAGACAGACAGACAGACAGACAGACAGAGGGGAATGTTCATGTTGTTATACTGTATCTCTGTGTGCATATTTGTGCATCTGTGTCAAAGACAGTGTTTTTACATGTGTTTCTCTCTTGCTCTTTAAATGAGTCAACGGGCCTGTCTGTACAGGTAGAAAGAAGTGGTTTCATCCTCTTTTGAGCCGTACCTGTTTAAGCAATGCATGTGGATAAAAAAGGAGGAAAGAGGGTTGAAGCAGCACTCCAGAGTTAAACACCAGAGGACAATAATCCCCAGTTTGCTCCAGTTCAAGCAGGAAAGTATGCACTAGTACATCAGTATATAGACTGTGCAACCCCAGGGCAGGCTTATGAAAAGGTCCAGGTGGCTGGTGGAAGCAGTCCAGAGCATGTGCCATGGGCCTGAAGAAATGCAGCTGCCGGCACCATTGCTTGCCATAGGTTTTTCTTTGTCACCTACATGATGAGTAGGCAACTACACCTATGACCCATCTAACCATTGAACACAACCTATGAAGCATGCAATGGATGTAATAAAAACATTAACAAGCTAGTCAATCCAATATGGGGCCATGGGACAAAAGGGGAAAAGGTGATATGTATGGGGGGGGGGGTTTCCATAATCATGGTGTTTCAGTGTGTCAGTGGGCACACCAATGCACCATATGGGTGACTGATAACTTGTGTAACCATGTGATGGGTCACTTGGCCAGTCAAACAGGGCATCCACTGGGCTGCCAGCTGGGCGGGATGAGGGAGGTGATTGGTGGATGTTGTTTGCACACTGTGTGCATATGCACATGCCTTTGGGATGGAACAGAAAAAAAATATAATAGTGCAGTACTATACCCCATTTTGGCAGGTCCATCCTTTCTGAAAAAGGAGTGCAGTGCAGACTGCCCATAGATGTTTGACCCATTCTGGGTGTAGATGGTGTAGACAGTGGGTTCTCCTTGTAAACTGGAAAATGCTGGAAGCAAGCTGAATTTCCCCCTCATCTGTTCAACACCAGTGTGTCTGTGTGAGAAAGTAGGGAGTGTGTGTTTGTGTATGTCTGGTATTTATTGGCAATCTCGCATCCAAGTGCTAATCAGGGCTGAGTACTCCTAGGTGTATACCTATAGGATGTGATGCACACATTGTCATATTTATTGATTCCCCTCCTTTTCAATTTTAAAAAAAATTTGGTACATAAATGCAGAAGGTTCTCTCTTTCTCATCAATGAAAGGAAATTAATACACTGACTTCTACCCTTGGCCACACTCTTTCAAGCACACCCTCATGTTGTTCAGCAGTGCACTTTACAAATTTACACAGGTGCCCCTGCTTTTATCTGTGGAAGTAAGCACAGCCAATCGTGATGGATGCTGAGACCTGTAGTTCTACAGCATTTGGAGAGTAACACAACTCCCATTCCTGGGTTAATGTGATCCTGTTCCCATCTTACTTTATTAAATAGGTCCAAATGTCTCTGTATAAGTTCTACTCTTCAAATATTCTGAATGGAATATCCTATTAAAGAGCTGTCTGAATACCTTAAAGGCACCAGATCCTGTCTGATCTTGGAATTTAATCAGGGTTAGTGCTGATTAGTACTTGGATGGGGCACTGCAAATACCAGATGCTCTATGCTATATCTCAGAGGAAGGAACTGGCGAAACTGTCTCTGAGTATTCCTTGCTTGAGGAATACTCAAATGCATAGGGGCGCCACAGATGACAGACACCCACGCACCATTAAAGCACAGACAGGATAGAATCCAGTTAAATTCTTGCACTCATGCAACAGATTCCATCAGTAGAACAGAGAGGGGGCAATTCCTGATCCTCCTGACCTCTCATGCACTCAAAATCTGATTCTGAGAAATCATTCCATTTTCTATATCCAACTGCACAGTGTATCCCCTAGTAGACTGGTCACTTGTGCTCACCGAGTAATTAAACATTAGGGGAATCTTGTGAGTTATCCAACATGATGACTTTCCAAGGAAACTACAGTCCTTATGATTTAATTGTATGCTTTAAGGCAGCATCCAGGAGACCTGACATACGCCAGGGCTGTATTCTCTTGTAAACCTCAAAGAAACAGTTGTCCACAATCTCATTTGGCATCCAGGAGTAGAATTGTACTGCCCTTCTAGCTACTTTTCTTCAAAAGTTTGTCTACTTCTTAATCTAAATTTGCTTTCTGAAATATTAAGCTTTGACCCTTCTTTGATGACTGATTATACAAATGCATGTTAAGTAGCTGGAAGATGTCAAGAAATCCCAGCCTCAATTTATTTTATTTCACCTTGACTTAATTTTTTTTATATTACAACCCACATACCCACCCCCCAAACAAACCAAGGTCATCACTCCTGACTGATAGAAGTAAATTATATAATTATTTGTTACTATCCACTCAGAAATCCCTTACAGGTTTTTTTTTAAACAAGGCACTTAGAAAAACTGAACACAAGACTCCAAATAAAGGTAATATATAGGAGAGTGTGGTTTTTTTATGACTAATGTATAGGCCTCTAAATACATTGCACAAATTATACTGGCCTTTTGAGCAAAGAATCTCTTTAACAATAGTTATAGGCAAGGATAACTGAGAGCCAGTGTGGCATGATGTGAACAGACAGGCCAAAATGAAGCTACTTTGGGTCACTTTGGAGGTATGCTGTTTCAATGATGCATGCATCCTAAGAGGCTGGAAGCTGCACCAAAGCCATGATCCAGTCCTAAGAACTGGAGTGCAGCGTTGGCACAGCTTTTGACTTCTTAACATGTGTGTCATTTAAACAGCATACCTTCAAAGTTACCCGAAGCAGGTTTATTGTGGCCTGTCTGTTCAGGCCTTATGACTCTGGAGACCAGGTTTAATTACTTGCTTGGCCATGAAACTTACTGCTCACATGCTCTCAGACCCAGGGGAAGACAATGGCAAATCTCCTCAGAACAAATCCTGTGAAGAAAACCACATGATAGGTTTGCCTTAGAATCTCCATAAGTTGGAAAATGACTTGAAGGCACCCAACAAGGGTAATTCAAGATACTACAGGAAGATTTCCTCCCATTATTCTGTTGATGAGCAATCTTAATCAGGGATGGTAGAAAAGGGTACAATCCTGCCCCACTTCTCATTAGGAACAAATAAAATACAGATGGAATACTTGGCACCATTGTAGCTTTTGTGTAAGATACATAATTTCTGTTCTTATGTAAATGTTGACATGACATATCTGATGTCCTTCTTTTCTGGATATAAATTTACTTTCACCACATGTACATTATATAAGTTTTGTTGTTGTTGTGTGCCTTCCAGTTGTTTCTGAAACAATAAGACTCTAAGAGGAACCGTTCATAGGGTTTTCTTGGCACAATTTGTTTAGAAGGGGTTTGTTTTTGCCTTTCTCTGAGGCTGAGAGTGTTTGACTTGCCCAAGTGGGCTTCCATGATCAAATGGGGATTCAAGCCCTTGTCTCCAGAGCTGTAGTCCAAGTTTCAAATCACAACACTACACTGGCTCTCTTTTTTAAAATTTATCTCCCAGATTTGCATTAGAAATAGTATCCAAGGTAGCTGAGAAGAATACCATGTTAAACTAATAACATCATGCAATGAAAACATGAAATCTCATCAAATAAAAATATATCCAAGAAAGACACAAAGAAAAATATATTATTATGAAATAAACAATAACACCCTCCAGATTAAAATCTACTTGAGCAGGAAATCATCTTTGGACATAAAAAACTGATCTGAATAAAAATGTCTTTGCTCGCTGGTGTAAAGTTGACTGAGCTAGAACTGGTCATGGAATTTCGGGGCTGAGAGCACCATCAACAAGAGGGTTCTCTCTTATCTTCCCATTGTTCACCTCTTGCTATATTACGTCTGCATCAGTGACTCTATACATAATATTAATGAAATGGGGGGGATTAGTTCAATG
Source organism: Sceloporus undulatus (assembly GCF_019175285.1). NCBI lineage: Eukaryota > Metazoa > Chordata > Lepidosauria > Squamata > Phrynosomatidae > Sceloporus > Sceloporus undulatus. The sequence goes on from NC_056524.1 coordinate 236,239,637, forward strand.
TGTGTGTAAACTGGTGTACATATTTGGAATTTTGATGAAGTGCAATGGACATTCTAACAAAATGGCTGCCATTGTTGGGCTTACCCATCTGCAAAATGGCCACCATAGTGGGTATGGATAGTTAAACCTATTTCCCAAAAGGCTAACTGGGGAGGTTAGAAGAAAACAGTCTTGCTCAAGAGTATAAATATAAAGCAGGGGGTTTGTACCTGAGTTTCAACACCCTCCCCCCAAAGACTTTTGAAATTACAGCTTTTTGTTCCAACATTTTTCACATAAAGCAAACTGCTGAGGCCCAGTGACTTGAAGAAGAAATGGAGTACAAGATAGAAGCATAACGTATAAACTAACCAAAAAACAAGCCAGCATGATGTAGTAGTTTGGGCATTGGACTAAGACTCTGGGGACTAGGGCTTGAATCCCCTCTCAGCCATGGAGATCTTGGACAAGTCACACACTCTCATCCCCAGAAAGCCCCATGATAAGTTCACCTTCAGGTTTCCAGATAAATCAGAAACAACTTGAAGGCACAGACAACCATTAAAGAATATTATGTTCCAGGGCAAAAGGAGGCAATCTAATACACCACTTAATTCAGATCAGTGGCAACCCAAAAGTCAATGGGGCCATGGGTTTGGAAGGCATGGGATTTTGGGGGATAAAAGTACATATCTTAGCAAATGTGAAGAGGGATTCAGGCAGCTAAAGGGACATTAGAAGACTTTCCTTTGAACACCACAAACCATCTCAAGCATCATGAACCACGATGAAGAAAAATGATATTTTGGATTTAGATCTTATCATTCGTTACCCTCTTTAGCATATTTGTTTTTAATCATTCTAGCCTTCATTTTTCATCTCTCTGTATTACATTAATGTAGGCTTAAAAACATAACATTTTTAATACTCCAAAAGGGTAATATTCCTTTAAAAATGAATTTGTTCCTGGCCAACACTTTTTTAAAAATGATCTAAACCAGAGAGTGGTTTTGTTATTCCCAGCACATATCCTCTTTACCTATTTACATGAAAGACCAAAAAGGCTCCGGTGGATCTGTCTGTTCTGCTGCATAAATAATACATACTTTAAACTCATTTATACAGATTAGTTTTCTCTTTCAATCAGGTACAACATTAAGTGCTGCCCACACACTCTATAGGCCAGAACAGCTTCTCTGATCTTTTCTTTAATTAAGTGCTGCCATGGAAATTGGGAAACAGGGGATACCAGTTAAATGACAGGAGCTTCGCTGTATGGAGAAGTGCTATCTATGAAGTTATCATAAATTCAATCAATTCGCAATGTTTGACAGGCACTGATGCAATGAATACATCTGTGGGTTGCCATGCCTCTTAAAAGAGCTATGAGCAAACTCACAAAGAGAGTAGAGAGTTGTGATGCTTGTGATCAAAGTTGCTCTGGCCATGTTTGTTTATTTGTGTATTATACTATTTTTCTTCCAGCGTGGGACCCAAGTCATCTTACAAAAATGGTAAAACAAGAGAAAGCTAAAAGCCTGATAATAAACAGTTAAAACACAATTAAAACAAGCTATTTTATTAAAATGCCATCACAGTTTTTAAAAAGGTAAACATCATTTAAAGACATAACAATAAAGTTAAAATACACATCATACACTTCTATAGAAATGCCTGTTTGAATAGAAAGCTGTTTTCCTGCCAGCAAAAGAAGAGTGAGAGGGGGCAAGCATAGCCTCCTATGAAAGTGAATTCCACTCTTGGCAGATGCCATTGTCTCCTGTGTCCTGTGATGTTGATGGGAATGAGAGAAAGCTCTCTTTTGTGGAAATTAAGACGGGGGGGGGGGGGTGTTCATATCATCTTTATCAATGACTTGGATGACAGAATTGGGGGCAAACTTATCAAATTTGCAGATGACACCAAAGTAGGAGGAGTAGCCAATACCCCAGAAGACAGGATCAAAATTCAAAATGACTTTAATAGATTAGAAAGCTGGGCCAAAGCTAACAAAATGAATGTCAACATGGAGAAATGTAAGGCACTGCACTTAGGGCAGAAAAATGAAATGCACAGATGTAGGATGGGCTACACCTGGCTGAACAAGACTACGTGTGAAAGGGATGTAGGAGTCCAAGTAGACCACAGGTTGAACATGTGTCAACAGTGCAATGTGGCAGCTAACAAGACCAATGTGATTTTAGGCTGCATCAATAGAAATATAGTGTCTAGATCAAGGGAAGTAATAGTGCCACTCTATTCTGCTCTAGTCAGGCCCCACCAGTTCTGGGCACCACAATTCAAAAAGGATGTGGAGAAACTGGAGCGTGTCCAAAGGAGAGGAACGACTTAGGGAGCTGGGTATGTTTAGCCTGGAGAAGAGAAGGTTAAGAGGTGATATGACAGTCCTATTTAAATATTTGAAGGGATGTCATATTGAGGAGGGAGCTAACTTGTTTTCTGCTGCTCCAGAAACTAGGACTTGGAGCAGTAGATGCCAGCTACAGCAAAAGAGATTCCACCTCAACATTAGGAGGAACCTCCTGACAGTAAGGGCTGTTCGACAGTGGAACATATTCCCTCAGAGTGTAGTGGAGTTTCCTTCCTTGGAGGTCTTTAAGCAGAGGCTGTATGGCCATCTGTTGGGGATGCTTTGATTGAGATTTCCTGCATGGCAGGGGGTTGGACTGGATGGCCCTTGTGGTCTCTTCCAACTCTATTATTCTATGATTATATGATAGAGGGAAGATAGGATGTTTCAGATAATCTGGACCTAAGACATATAGGGCATTATAGGTTTACATTGTGCCCACATATGAACTGGTAGCCATTGAATCTGTTTCCACAAGGGAGTTATATGTTTCCTGTCCGGTTGCAGGATTTTGGACTCATTGAGATTTCATAACAGTTTCCAAAGCAGACTGGTTTAGGCACAACCTTTTCTGCTGGCAGATATCCACGTTTACTGAAGGAAATTCCCCTGTGTCAGCAGAACCATGTTTGTGCCAGCAGGACTGGTACAATGACTAGGGATGGCACCTCTCCTCTGGATGCCTGCCATGGGTCAGTAATGGGCTGGATGAGGGAAAATTAACTCAGTTTGAATCCAGAGAAAATGGAGGTACTAGAGATAAATACTCCAAGCCCAGGTATAGAGATTTGTCAACCACTCCTGGACAGGGTCAAACTTCCCCTAAAGGATGAAGTCCACAGTTTGGGACTACTGGATCCATCACTACATTTGACATCTCAAGTGGATGTGATGGCCAGGCGTGCTTGGTACCAACTTCGGTTGATACGCCAGCTGCGTCCCTATCTCGGCTAAAAGGACCTTGAATCAGTGGTACATGCACTGGCAATCTCTTGTTTAGATTTCTATAATGCGCTCTACTTGGGGCTACCCTTGTATCAAGTTCGGAAGCTTCAATTGGTTCAAAATGCTACAGCCAGGTTGGTCACTAATACACCTAGGTCTGACCATATAACACCAGGGCTGAAATCCCTTCACTGGATGCCAATCAGCTTCCGGGCACAGTACAAGGTATTGGTTATTAGGGGTAGGCAACCTTTTTGAGCCAAGGGCCGGGTTGGTGTCCCCCAGACAACGGGGTGGGGGTGGGGTAGTGGAGCCAAAAAATAAATAATTAAATAATGTAGGACAATGTTTTAATAATGGAGGACATGCGAAAAAATTGGATGATTTTTTAAAAAATGTTAATATAAATGCATGTTTCTTAGGCATGATCAAAATGGAGGACATTTGGGCATTATTCCTAGACCGATGGCAGAAATGGACTTCCCTTTCTGGCCAACCCTCCCTCCCCCCATTCCAAACAGCACATTTGGGCATTGAACACGGCTTTACTTAACATGGCAATCTCTTGCATATTTCAGAGGCTTATTGCATAACCAAACTGTTTGGGTTTCACACTGAACATGGGTTCACATGGCTATGCATATTGAACATGTCAAGATGGTCTCATAAGTGATTTGCCCTCGGGTTCAACTGTACTTCTCAGAAGTGTGTACTTGGTCAAGGGACTTTGGTTTTTCTTCACTGCGCATGAGTTTGTAAAAATCACAGCAATTTACATTGACCATGCCTCAGAGGCTTTCTGATATCAATATCACCATTAAAGAACCAAAAACACACGGAAAAGGCACTTTGGAAAGTCACACTCTCTTGGCTTCAGAAACAGTGCGTGCATGCCTCTCAAGTTGACTCATATCATCATCATCATCATCATCATCATCATCATCATCATCATCATCATCATCATCATCATCATCATCATCAT